>NW_016803880.1:3826574-3852590 GCF_001698545.2 Rhinopithecus bieti | reverse complement strand
AAAAAAAAAAAAAAAAAAAAAAGAATTGGGCTAGCATGAATTTATAAATATGGACAGTTTTTTTTTTTTCCTTTTAACCACTTCACAATAATTTGCTTCATTTGTTAGGGTTGGTCTAATACAGACATTCTTTTGTAATTTGTCATCTATATCCATTCATTTGACATTTTCCTGAAGTAGCCAAAATGTGAAAGGAAGAACACATGAGTAATCCGTCAGAACTGTCTTTGTAGGATTCAGGGCATTTCACTGTGGAGCTTCCCTTCATTGACATTATCATTAGGATTAACAGTTGTAGAAAACCCAGTATAAAGCACAAGACCTGAGATATGGAGAAGACCTCAAGTGGATGCAACCAAAAATTGAGGCCGAGGCTGTTCTCAGTTTGACATCTCTATTCCGCCTTCTCTTTATACCATCTTTGAAGGCTTATTTGCTGTGACAATTCCTGATTCACAGATGTGTTTTGAGCCCTTCTCAACAGAGTAGCTAGCTGCCAGGTGGTGAGATTTTTTAAAATAGCTAGACAGAGAGTTTATTTTCAGAACCAATCAATCAAGCCCTACTATACATGACAATAAAATAGGCATAAGAGAAAATTGTCCTGATAATTGTCACAGGCTTTGATGCTAGATGCTTAAATCTCTTATAAATTGTAGTCCGTGGGGCTTTGGGCCATATTTAATTTTATTTAGAAGAATTAACGTGCCATTTTATCCCCAAATTATTAAATTTAAATGTGTGCCACTAAATCTGAAGCCACTTCTGACGTTAATTCATTTAACGCTTTGTGGTGGCAATTTGGGTGCATTCCCAATGATACTGTAAACATATGAAAGGGGCAAATGAACTGAAATATGGTGGAGGAACTGAGGGCTCTCCTTGTTCTTGAGCTTTGGGCAAGCCTGAAGGGCTTGCCCAAAGATTCTTGCTTAGAAATACAGCTTCTTTAATCCAATTACTGGGTGTATATCCAAAGGTATATAAATCATTCTACCATAAAGACACACTAACGTGTGTGTTCATTGTAACACTATTCACAATAGCAGGGACATGGAATCAACCTAAATGCCCATCAACAGCAGACTGGAGAAAGAAAAAAATAAAATCATGTATTTTGCGGGAACATGGATGGAGCTGGAGGCCATTATTTGTAGCAAAGAGGCGCAGGAACGGAAAACCAAAGACCACATGTTCTCACTTATAAGTGGGAGCTAAATAATGAGAACACATAGGCACAAAGAAGGAAATAACAGACACTGGGGTCTACTTGAGCATAGAAGGTGGGAGGAGGGAGGGAATCAGAAAAAAAAATTACTATTGGGTATTAGGCTTAATACCTGGGTGATGAAATAATCTGTTCAATAAACCCCCACAACAAAAGTTTACCGAGATAACAAACCTGCACATGTACCCAGTACTTCAAATCAAAATTTTTTAAAAAGACCTTCTTGTGACCTTCCTGAGAGAAAGATTATACCACACTGTCTGGAAAGTTTATCTTCTACTAAGCAATCAATTTCAGGAGCATGCAGAATATTAAGAAGAAGTGGACAAACCCTTAGCCACTCAGAAGTGGAAATTATAATGAGAAGCCATTGAACAATATAAAGACTGTTAATACTATTTCTGTTTTGGCCAAATAATTCTGCTTCTAGGAATCTATATAAAATTATATGCAAAATGTATTAAAGTAGAATTCTTTTTTATTTTTGTGTGTTTTAGCGATGAAGTCTCACTATGTTGCCCAGGCTGGTCTCAAATTTCTGGGCTCGAGCAATCCTCCCACCTTTGCCTCCCAAAATGCTAGGATTATAGGCATGAACCACGGTCCCCAGCCTAGAATTCTTAGTGTTTGACAAAAATTGGGAATAACTTCAATATCCAGTGATATGGAATAAGTACACGTATCATCTGGGAAATTCCCTTCCCTACTTTTCTATGGAGGATTATTTATTTCCTGGATCTCATGTTGCTCTCTTTTTTGGTTTTACTTGTTTGTTTTGCTGGATCAGATCTTCCAGGGGCTCTTTGAGAAAGAGTGCAGAGAAAGGAAGCAAACACAGTAATGTTTTAGAATATTCTTTTGTCTAAAAATGGCTTTAACTCATACTTATACTTAATGGTTTGATTGGATATCAGATTTAGTTTGAAATATTTTTTCTCTGAGTTGTGAAGACACCATGCTCTTGACTTCTTGATTTCCGTGTTGCTATTGAAAGTTCTATGTCCTAATTTTCATCCTTTTATATGACCTTATTCCAGGGTTCTGATATTTCACAATATACCTTAGTGAGATTACTCTTTTCTATATTGTACTTTGCTTTTTGATGGACTCTTTAAGTCTGAAGTTTCATGTTTTCTAGTTCCAAAGCTTTCACTTGTATTGTTTTCTAGTATTTCTCTCTTCTCCCTATCTTGAACTGGACATTTGACTCCCTGGACTGGTCATCTAATTTTGTTAACTTTTCTTTACAATTTTGCATCTCTTTTTATTTATGTTTTATCTTAAGGAAAATTTATCTGACTTTATTACTCATTCCTTTCATTGACTTTTTTTATTCTTGCCATCATATTTTTTTGAATTTCAAGAATCTTTTCTAAGTATTGCTTTTTTGTTCACTATTCCATGTATTAAAATTATGCTCCTTCCGTTTTCCTTATCTGTAAATTTCTATTTTGTATTATCATCTGCCTTTTACAGCTGCTTTTTCTGCAAACTTCTTAATATATGTAGGATAGTAAAAAGAACATACTTTTGTCATTGTTGATTTTTTCTGTTGTATAATGGGTGACTATTCTTCTGCTTCTTTCTTTTATCTTTCTTCCAGCTTACATTCCTTTTTTTCCTAAAATTTAACAGTTATCTAATTTAATTAGTTCATTAATTTATCCCTCTTAAATGAACTAATTAATACAATTAGTTCATCACTTTTCAACCATTCAATTAAAAATATTCTTGTGATGAAATACATATAATAAAAAACCTGAAATTGACTTCAAACACATATGATTACTTTAGTAAATGCAGAGAAAGTGTTTAAGTGTTTTATAAAATCAGTATCAAGTCATGCTTAAAAATAAAACAAAACAAAATTAGAAATAAAAGACAACATCCTCAACCTGAAAACCGTACCTATGATGTATCATTTAGCACATATCACACGTCATGGTGATATGTTAAAAACATTTCCTTAAGTTCAACAACGAAACAAGTGATAATTAGTACTAGTCACTTTCAACACTGTTCTACATTAAATACCGCAACAAAATCCTTTAAAATACCACACAAAACAGAATAGAAAATACAAAGTTATTCACACACTATTACTTATATCTAAATAAGTTGCAAATTAAACAAATACTTAAATATTTAAACAAAAATAAAACTTCTGAAAATTCATGAGGTAATTCCTTTATAACCTCAGAGTGAACGAGGCTTTTAAACTGTTTTAAAACCCAGGGCAGCAGATAAATTAACTTTAACTACATTAATATAAAATTTTCAATGCAAAACTCATTAATTATGATTGACAGCATTTTGCTTCTGGAAATCTATCCTATAGATATCCATATTTTCCATATAACATTATGAAATTGTTTATAACATGAAATACCGGAAGTATGCATTAGTAATGAAATTATTATTATTGTTGAATAATATGTAGCTAAAGAAAAACATGGCAATGCTCCCTCATAGCATTATATCCAGGGTATATTGTTAAGTGAATAAACCAAAATGCAGAATAGTAAATATAACAAGCCATTTTTTGTGTAAAAGGGAAAAATTAAAAATAAATATATTGATTTTCTTGTAATTTCATAAAGAAACATTAAAAAAAAAGAAAATAAGAAAAGTGGTTATCTACAGGTGGGAAAAAGGGAAGAGCTTAGAAGTAGACAGGATAGGCCGGGCGCGGTGGCTCAAGCCTGTAATCCCAGCACTTTGGGAGGCCGAGACGGGCGGATCACGAGGTCAGGAGATCGAGACCATCCTGGCTAACACTGTGAAACCCCGTCTCTACTAAAAAATGCAAAAAACTAGCCGGGCGAGGTGGCGGACGCCTGTAGTCCCAGCTACTCCGGAGGCTGAGGCAGGAGAATGGCGGGAACCCGGAGGCGGAGCTTGCAGTGAGCTGAGTTCCGGCCACTGCACTCCAGCCTGGGCCACAGAGCAAGACTCCGCCTCAAAAAAAAAAAAAAAAAACAAAAAAAAAAGAAGTAGACAGGATAGATGAGAGACTTCTCAATGCATGTTTTGCACATTATTTTGATTTTGCACCACATGAGTGTATATATATTCTATGCATTTATTAATATCAAATATATACAAAATAAAAACTGAATAAAATTCTAACAAATATGTGTGAAACCTTTATGGAGAAAGTTACACAATTTTTAAAAGAAAGAAATGAGATACATTGTATGCATGCACTGTAAAAGTCAGTTCTACTCAAAATGATTTATTGAGTCAATTCATGCTTTAGCCAAAGTTTAAGATTTTTAGTGGAACTTGTCCAGCTGATTTAAAAACTTTAATGTAAGTGCCAAGATCTACGAATAGGTAAGATAATCTTGAAGAATAACAAACTGGAAAGATGTGTGTTCTGCCAAATATATAGACTTATTTTAAAGCTATAGTAATAAATGTAGTACAGTCATAGAATAAGGATAGGCATATAGATCAACAGAACAATTAATGAACTCAGAAACACTCTATGCATAGATCTAGACATAGCAATGATACCTGTGTGGTAGGGATGTTAATATGCACCGTGTATCCATGTGCTGCCACACAACAGATCCCTTAACTTAGGCTGGACCCATGTGACTAGTTCTGACCAATGGAGCATGAAGAGAAGTGATGGATGTCACTTCCAGGCCCAGCCAGCTAAAACCTATTGGAGGGACAAATAGAGAGTCACTAAGCTATGGCAATATTCAGTTTCTTGGTCTAAGTAGAAGGTATAAAGATTTTGTATTATTTCCTTTAAAATTTACCTATATTATTTTTCTATATGTTTTCTCATGTAAATGTTATTTTTCACATTTTTTTGTAAATTATACAAATTAGAATAGGTGAAGAATGGCTTCCCACAAATATTCTAGGCACACAAAGAATTTTTTGTCTATCACTGCTGTTTGCATAGCATGTTGTCAAGTTTCACTACTTGGTATATAAAAGATTTTTTACAATAATAGTTTTATGATGGATTTAACCTTTTAACAATATAAAAATGACTCACCTTACTCTCTTCAGTGATTTCTAACTTAAAATGTTATTTCTGTTATTAATTTTACCATTACTTTCCTTTGTTCGTTGTTTCCTGGTAGAGATTTCGCTGAATTATGTGCGTATAATTTTTAATGCATATGATTTTAAGAAAATTTATTTAGATATTAAAAATCTCATTCTCAAGTTTTACTCTTTTAAATGGCAACATGTTCTGCAACCTAAATGTACTATCAAAACAGTATGTTTCATTTTACTTCTGCCATTTTGCTTTATACTTCCTGGGTTTTAATTTCTGCTTTTACTGTGTAAATGCCTTTGCTCATTGTTATCTTTAGGTGTTTAGAAGGTATACACCATGTTTTGAATTTTAGAAGTTATTTATTGTCATTTTTCAAAGCTGTGTGTATATATATTTATGCATATATGTATGTGTGTAAAGATGAATTTATGAAATGGCTGTTTCTGTAGAGGCTGAGAGTTATGCAAAGATTAGGACTCAACAAAGAGGCAAGTGGTCTGGCAAACAAACATGGGCTTGCAACATGCTTCAGGGGACTTCACCTCTGAGGGTCTGGAAAAAAGAAAGTGTGCTGTTAGAAAGTATGATTTGCTTCAAAATGCAGCTGCTGGCTGCTTAACTCATTCCACAGGCACAGCTGTGGCATGAATTTGTAGGTTAGAAAGGCTCTACAGTATTTTAGATATTATTAGGGAGAATAATATCTGGCACTTCTGAGTTGCAATTGCAAGGTACACGATTTTAATGTGCTGTAGTGTTCCAGCGATATACTAGCTTTATACTGTCGGGCCCAGGCCCGGGGTGGGGCAGTGGTATGTTCACTGCTTGCCACAAATTCTGGATTTGCGTTAAGGTCCAAGACAGACACTGGAAGAGCTGGCCTCGGAGTTATATGGCTTGCCTGCAAGCTCTAGCAATACACCATATGGACTTGGGGTTGAACAAATGTATGCACAGGAGGAAGAAATCTTCCTTAGAAATCAAGTTTCTTAGACTTAAGCAATTTCTTATAAAAAGATGGTAAAATCAGACATAAGGCCCAGAACTGAAAACATACACTGAAGGGAACGTGTGGAACTGGTAACACAGGTGGCCACCATAGCAAATTTCTCATCTTGGTCCAAAAGAAGCAATGAATCAAATATGGCTTAGAGAAGTATCGCATACACAAGGAGCTTTTCTTCCTCCAGACATGGCCAATATACAAAAAAATCAAACCAAATTTGTAAATATTCTATGAATTAATCTCAGGCTGGAAAAAGTATTTTCTTCTTGAATGTAAATTTTCAGCTTGTGAATTCTTGACCACTGGCATTGACCAACTGGCATCTCATTGAGCCTGAAGCCAATATTGTTTTCTCCTTTCCACTGACATTTTGTGCATTTGTTATTGTTGGCACCATTAAGTACTCAGTAATAGGAAGATAATTTTGGCTAGGATAGTAACTGAGAAGCCAGGGTTAGCTTGTTTTCTAAATGTTGCTTGTGTGGGGTTAATGCTGGGATAATCTTGTGTCTCTTATTATATCTTTAGATCCTTAATAAATGAGGCTCATGGGAGATGTGTGGCATTGAACTAATCCAAGTTATGAACCTCTTAAAAGGTTTTCACACATTCCACGGAGAAAGGTATTTCACCACCCTACAGGATACAAAAACAAAACAAAACAAAACAAAAAAAACTACTGGGCCTGAAACTGAGAAAGATGAGAAATTTTAGGGGTTAATTATTTATTTTTAAATTGAAATGTTTGAACTCTGAAATTTAACTTGTATGACTAAGGTTTTTTTATTTTGGATTTTAGCTTCTTTGGATCTTAACATCTTTGTGCTTTAATTTGCAAGGGAATTTAAACTTTGAATTTTCTATTTTGGAGCTTGATGATGGGGGATTTCTCCAGCATCTCTATAGCATTTTAAATTATTTTGTTATTTTATTTTTTTATTATTTTATTATTATAGTAACTTTATGCATGCTAGTATTGAATACTGCAATGTCATTCAATCTCATTTCAGACAGTTGCTTCTGGGTACATAAATTCCATAGGCATAAGTTCATTGACTGGGTCATTTTTGCTGTAAAAAGAATGTTGACCAGAAGCATTGTGAGGTGAGCTCAGCTATGTGATGATGAATGAAGCATTGACTAAGTTCACAGATGGTCTTGATGAAAGTAGCACAGAGGGTGGGGAGGAAAATCCACATCCAGAACGAGTCTCTGTTAATATGGGAACAAACTGAAGCCTCCTCCATGATGGAAGAGATCCATTGTCATCAAGCTTCCACCATTTAACTGGTTGCTGCCTTTTCCTTATGATGTCAGTTTTAAAAATTAACTTTGGGCTCTCTTACTGGCCACTTGGACAATCAGAACTGGTGGTAGTCATATCTGCTTTTCAAAGAGGAAATATATATTGTTGTATCCATGTATAACCTCTGGCTCGGCATCATTGACACTTTGTTCATAACTTATTGAACAAGCACTGGCCAGCTTGGGAAAGGTATTAATTTATATCCACTGAACGGGTCGTCTTGGCAACACTGCACTGAGTTCTTATGTTGTCAGTGTGCTGTGGGGAGCATTTACACGAGACACCATTACTCTCCCTTGGGCAGATTCGTATACATCCATATCCCCTTATGTCTCAGACATTTTGGTAACAAATATAATCTTTATTTTCTTCCGAGTTTCTGACTATTCAGTCAAACCATTACTTACTGAATCAGTATAGACATATAATTTCGACCATCTTTCCTTCAATGTGTACAGCCAGAGGAACCCATAGAAATCCTATTCTGTCTGCCCTCTCCCCTCAGCAATAGCTATGATTCCATAGAAGTCCCTATCTTTCTCAGTTTTGAACTATTTATGAACTAGATTTCATTTTTTTTTTCTTCTTCAGTTAACTGGTCATGGAGAACGCACCATGCAGTCGTAAGTTAGAAATTAGGGAGAATTGGCCGGGCGCGGTGGCAGCCGGTAATTCCCAGCACTTTGGGAGGCACCCAGAAAACGGGCGAAATCACGAGGACAGGGGAGATTCTTGAGACGCGATGCCTGGGCTAACACAAGTGAATACCTCCGTCTCTACTAAAAAATACAAAAAACAGCCGGGCGATGGCTGGCAGACGCCTGAACACAGCTACATCAGAGGCGAAGAGCAGCCGAATGGCGTGAACCGGGAGGACGGATGCTGCAGCGCGCGAGCGACTCCGGCCCACCTGCGACTCCCAGCCCCGCGGCCGCACAGAGCGACGCAACTACGATCTCAAGAAAAAAAAAAAAAAAACAAAAAAAAAAATTAGGGAGAGATGTTCTAGTAGTGGATGTAGGATGTGGTAGAAGCATGAACAATCTGCTCATAAAATTACTCCTGCATTTAGAACTGACTTTATCATGACCTTGTTTATAACTTGGCTCCTTCATGATGGAATGCTGCTATATTACACTCAACTTTGTGACTTAGAGGACCAAATAAAAGCCAGGTCATGATGGGGAGAACAGGCCATATGGTCACGTAAATCCTACAGTCAGGCATTCAGGCTTTTCCATAACTCAGTATTAAGCCAGGAGCTGTGTGTGAGTATTTGCAGAAAAGAGCATGGATTCTCCAAAATCCCTAGAGTTTTGCACTGTGACTCTTATCCCGGTTTGCCGCAAGCCCCACACAGAATCTTAAGCTGCCACAGATAGTTTGAACACTGTTTTATCTGCTAGGTTATGAAGCCCAAATGGCAGAACAGTTTGCACTTTAGCCTGAACCGGCTGGAAGTCTTTTCTTGATATGACCCACAGTCAAAGCTGCCATTCTTACAGGATGCTTGGCAAATGGGTCAAAAGAGCTCACCCAAAATTATTTGCCTGCAAAATACAAAAAAGAACATTATGCCTCTTTCTTAGTGGAAAGGGGTATAAGATAGAATAAATTTGATTTCCCATTGTATTAGGATATTTTTCTATTCCCCAGACCCTCGGACTTTTCAACACTTTCCTAAAGTAGCACACATTTAATTTTTTTAATGTGTGAGATTATTATCCATCTATATTTGTCTTACCAGAGCCATGAAACCCATTACTTCTTGCTCATCAGGCACTTTTGGCCCACTGTCATCCAATAGAGTGAACCAGCTTATTGGCCTATGTCCTGTGGATATGAGACAATAAGGTTCTTGTGAAATAAACAGTAACAGAGTCAGATTGATGTAACCTTGTCCAGGATAGTGAAGATGCATTGCCATTGTGGACAAATGAAATTGCTCTGGTGATTTAGATGTTATATCTGACAGATATAGAGAAATAATAATTGCCTAGGAAGAATTATATACTGTTGATTTCTTACAGTAAAAGGACAAAATCTGGATATTGCAGCTGAAGTTGCTATTTAATTTCATTTAAAGTAAATCTACTTTCATCTTTTAAATCAGAACTCTCAACTGTGTATGCCTTCCAGGCAAGTTAAGTGAGAATGTGTAGGAATTAGTATAGCTTCATCTCTCAAGACTTTCAAGAATGTAGTATTGCTTCTACGTTATTTATCTTGTGTAGTGGAATAGAATTCTGTGAACCCTCCCACCGTAATGACTGCCACTCCTTGTTTCACAGAGCCAGTGGAGTCTAGGAATTTTATTTTCAACTATGCATTCAGGAGCTAAGTACTTCTTCCTATGGAATGAAATGAGCAAATTCACTGAACTCTTGGCCCCACTGTAAGATGGACTTGGTTAGAATGCTCATAAACTGCAACTCCAGTGGACTATGGCAAGGTGTGGATTTATGGAGATTGGCCTTAGTTCAGAACCACATACTAGAAATCACCAAAGTTATGGGTATTTCTCTTTACTGCTATATATTCACCCTGATGTCTAGTTCTAGGTATCTTTGGGAAAGACCAGGAGAAAGATCAATAGTGCATACTTGTGGCTGTGTCACAGGGTCCTTGAGGGTATCAAGCTTCTCTTTATTCATACTCCATAACTAGTCTCCAGATGAGTTCTGAAGTATAAATCTGGATACTAGGTATGGGGTTATGCCTCTCTGTCATTATGATTCAACTATTACCTTCATTAGGAGGTAACATTTGATTTAGAGGTTTATATTCGCTGTTACTGAGATAAATTGAGACCTAAGGCTACTTATCATCTAATTCAGTTTTAATAATTTATAATTCATATAATCATTGCCACAAATTCTGAAGGTTAAAATGTGATGATCACTTTGGTCTTGCTGTCAAACACAGAAACTACATCTACCTTCTCTGATGGTTGTGTGCTGTCACATGGCCTCTCTCACTTCTAGCCCCATCTTCATTGGAAACATGGAGTCTAATTCAATGACAATATCCCCTAAAGCAGATGCTGCTAGTGCTCCAGACACATTCTTGCTGATTCCTAACCTTGAAGGACAAAGGTGTACAATGTTAAGATAAGGTGAGATGGTTACCCAGTGATGGCTTTCAAAGAGTTGAAATCCCGTAGTCCATTTTTATTTGTTACTTAGTACATGAATTAACCAGCATGGTTAAAAGCATAGACAGTATGAGATAAATCTAGTCCTATCACCGGAATTTGTGCGTAGTTTAAGGAAAAAAGGCAGACTCACAGACAAGTTCTATTTCAAAATCAACAGAGCCAACCTGTGGGCTGAATGGATAAGCAAGCTCCCAGATTGCATATTTGTCTAAGATTATGAAAGACAGTAAATTATATGCCCAGAGCTTTAGAATCATTAACAACTAAAGAAGGTTCACAATACTTATCAGTGGGATAATCTGATGTTATCAGTTGGAAAGTTTGGCTTAGAGTACAATGACATAAGGCTTCAAAATATCTCACGGAATTCTGTGGAGCCATGGTTCATAGAAGAGTATTTCCCAAGAGTGGCAGCCTGCTTTTGTAAAATAGTGTTACAAGTTTCTACAGCACCACTAGGTCTAACCCCACCCTTTTGACATGGAGAGACTATCTAGTATTATTGTACTTGCCTGGGATTGATTTTTAGAATTAATTTATTTTGGGGGGTGTAGGATGATGTAAAAATGAAATGCTTATCCCAGGAGTCAAAGTCAAAGAGAATGAACATGCAGGGCTCATCTGGTTCAGCCCTCTGATGATAGACACGAGGATGAGAAGGCGTTTCACAATCACCAGGTTGAATTCTGTGCCATCTTGTGTGTCTTTTCCTCATTTGTTGTCTCACGATATAGATGAGAAAAGTAGGAAAACACACAATCAAACACTAGTGTATGGGTTTTATTAATGTTACATTGAGAACTGTAACACTATGATTATGCTTTAGGATCAGCAAAATTGACAAGAGAAATGCACTGGTTATACTAATAGTTATGATATACCGTAGGTTATATGAGACCAATAGTCATACAATTTTGATAAGCAGAATATCAAGATTATTTCTAGAATGGAGATGGGAGATTCTTTAAAGACAATTAGTTTCTAATTAATAAATTATATGCTGTATTATTTGCTGTATAAAAATTGACCACAAATTTAGCAGCTTTAAACAACACCCGCTTATCTCATCATTTCTGTGGACCAGTAGTCCAGGCATGGTTTAGCCAGGTCCTTCTCATTGGTGCAATCAAGGTATTGGCCAGAGGTTAAGCTCTGATCCAAAGGCCCAGCTAGGGAAGGACCCACCCAAAACTCACTTGGTTATTGGCAGACTTGATTTCTTTGTGACTGTAGGAATAAGCAGCTTGCTTCTTCGAAGTGACATAGGAAAGTGTAATGGTTGATTTTACGTGTCAATTTGGGGGGTGTTTTAGGATGAGATTGACATTTAAATTGGTGAACTTTGAGGAAAGCACATTGCCTTCCTTAATGTGGGTGTGCCTCATCCCATCAGACAAGAACAAAACCCCACCTTCCCAAGTAAGAAGGGATTCTCCAGCAGACGGATTTTAGACCTCCTCCACACTGCCAGCTGTCCTGGGTCTCCAGCCTCCTAGTTCGCATTGCAGATTTTGACTCACTAACCTCCATAACCACATGAGCCAATTTCTTACAATAAATTTATTTCTATATGTATACAAATCCTACTGGTTCTGTTTCTCTGGAAGACCCTGACTAAACAGAGGGATTCTAGAGCCAGACAGCAACCAAGATGGAGTCATCTTACATACTGAAGTGTATGAGAGAGTGACATCAGATCTCCTTGGCCATATTCTATTTACTAGATGCAGGTCTCAGACCTCACACACATTCTTTGGTTAAAGATTGTACAAGGATGTGAACATCAGGGCACTGGGAATCTTGAGAGTCACCTTCAAGTCTGTCTGCTACATCCTCTAGCCCCTTAAGTGAGAAACTGTGTAGAGTGATGGACAAGGCCTGGGCCTTCAACACAACCATGAATTTATATTCTGGGCCTTCAGCTTATATCTATATCACCATAGGCATTTTTCAGTATCGTAAGGGGATCTCCAAAGGAGAGGAGCCAAATCTGGAGCCCCGATGAGCGTGATCTGGTGATTATCTGCGGGAATGCAGGAATTTATAGTTGAAGATAAGGGTGATGCAGTGCAAAGATGGAGTGAATCATTCCCCTGGGAAGCTGTAGAGGTCAGAGCGACAAGGCAGGAAGAGGGACCCACCCTTTCTACTGAAAATGAAAGTACCACTGGTACCCTCAGGCCTCAGAATACAGAGATGGATGATAAGAAGCTAAAGGAGTTTGAGTTGCAGGAAAGGGAAGAGGGTAAATTATAACACGTTCTCAGCTTTTAAGGATCATGGAAATTGGTTGCCTTGCTTCTTACCCAGTCTAGGGTGAAAAAGGAATCTATCCTTGCCCTGTAGTTCCAGAGCAGACTCAGGCTAGAATGTGAAGTTGCCCATCTCAGGACACCTCAGCTGGGAGGTAGAGGTTGTAATCACCCCCAGTGTTCTTCTTGTCCTCTGCACAGACAAGGCTGGCCACGGCAGGAGAATTGAATTAGCACTCAAATCAGTCTCTCTGAAGAAGGCTTGGAAGTTAATGTTTTCATGGACAATTTGGTGGGCAGGGGGCTAGGAAATGGATGTTGCTGACTGGTTGGGATGTGGAAAATGATCCTTGTGCTCAAAGTGGGCCTCTGGGTGGGGCCATAGGACAGGTGAGTCATGAGTTAGGGGTCAGAGTGAAATCAGCCTGAAAAACATCCAAAAGGAAAAAACAACCAGCTGGTCACGGTGGCTCAAGCCTGTAATCCCAGCACTTTGGGAGGCCGAGGTGGGTGGATCATGAGGTCAACAGACCGAGGCATTCTCGCCAACATGGTGAAACCCTGTCTCTACTAAAAATACAAAAATTAGCTGGGCATGGTGGCATGCGCCTGTAGTCCCAGCTATTTAAGAGGCTGAGGTGAGAGGATCGCTTGAGCCTGGGAAGCGGAGCTTTCAGTGAGCCAAGATCACGCCACTGCACTCCAGCCTGGCAATAGAGCGAGGCTCCATCTCAAAAAAAAAGAAAAGAAAAAATAACCAATCTTAGGTTTGACAATAGAGATATTCTCTATAGAAGTAACTGGGGACGTCACAGATCTTGTGACCTCTAGCTACGTGACTCCTGAGTAGCAAGAGATTATAGAAACCAGACCTTCATTTTAACAGATTTCAGCCCCCTCCCATAATCCTAACCTTGTTGCCTTTCATTAGTCTTATAAAGGCAGTGTAGCTTGTTTTATATGGATCATCCTTGCTTTAAGCTGTGAAAGGAGAGTAAATCTTCGGACCCCCAAATCACTAAGCTAAAGGGAAAGGTCAAGCTGGGAACTGCTAAGGGCAAACCTGCTCCCCATTCTATCCAAAGTCATCCCTCTGCTCACTGAGATAAATGCATATCTGATTGCCATCTTTGGAAAGGCGAATCAGAAAGTCAAAAGAAAGCAACCATTTCTCTCTTATCTACCTACGACCTGGAAGCTCTCTCCTCGCTTTGAGTTGTCCCATCTTTCTAGACTGAATCAGTGTTCATCTTACGTATATTGATTGATGTCTCATGCCTCCCTAAAATGTATAAAATCAAGCTGTGCCCTGACCACCTTGGGCACCTGTCGTCAGGACCTCCTGAGGCTGTGTCACGGGCATATGTCCTTAACTTTGGCAAAATAAACTTTCTAAATTGACTGGGACCTGTCTCTGATATTTGGGGTTCACAAAGGTTAAACTATAAATTCCTCCCAAAGTTAGTTTGGCCCAGGCCCATGAATGACCAAAAGCAGCTGGAGGTCAGAAGCCAGAAGGGAGTCAACTATGTCAGATTTCTCTTACTGTCATATTTTGCAAAGGCAGTTTCAAGGTCAAGATAGCAGGAACAGAAGATGTTGACCACGATGTAAGCAGTACCAAATGTAGCAGCAATGAGGGCGGTGGTGGCCACATTCCCATCACTGGGAAGAGAGGGGCTTAGAAGGAGATTCTAGTCATTCATCTGACACTTTCCAGTAGAGGCTCCCTAAGAAACTTGGTTTTGTGGCCAACAGTGGAACTGTCCACAAGCTCTGTATTACACTTTTCCAGGCTGATGGAAAATATGAAATCTTAACTCACAGGATTGTTATGAGAAAACAAGATATGATGTAAAAGTTTCCTGTATATATTTAGAACTCATTAAATGCCATTTTTATTTATAATTGGTGAAAAGAAGCCTCCAGACTGGTGTCTACTTGATAACCCAAAAATATTTTTGAAGTTGAGATCATTGAATTGACTAAAATCTTTTCACTTAAAATAAGATACAGGCAAATTCAGACAGCCAAAGCAATCTGCACAGGTTTTTTTTTTCTCTAAGTTCTCTGCTTCCTTCGTGATTTGCATGTGACTGGAAATTGATTAAGAGATATGAGAAAGCACATATAAATGAAAATTTTGGGGTGTCTTTTTTCTATTGAGTGGGTAAGAGAGAGTGTGTTGTGTTGTTTGTCCATTAGCGGTATTGGTGGGTTTGTTCATTAGAATTAAATTAGGATCTTGGGAGGCCAAACAGATTTTCTGTAGACATTGATCTAGAGCTACCCATTAGCAAGTATAATTCAAAGACTGAGTTGAATCTTATTAAAAGAGGTAAGGCAGAATAGTACTCAAGGCATACTAACAAAAATGAGGTATGGGTTGTGACCAATGGCCAAAAAGAGTTGAGAGCTAAATGGAACATAATCCAATGGAAAAACAGTAAAACCATCCAGGTAAAACAGGCTTCATGGGTGTATACCCTTTGTGGGGCAAGACTGTGTTGTACAGGGTCACACACACACACAGGCCTCATACTTGGTTTAATTTTCTGCTGTCATCTTGGAATTTTTAATATTTTTAGAACAAGGGACTCCCCATTTTCATTTTGCACTGGGTCCCACAAATTTTGTAGCCAGTCCTACTTCAGGGGCCCAGGTATTTTACAAAGGTGAGGGATTAGAAAAGGAGTCTTCTAGCAGGATAGCTTCAGGGGCTCTAGGGTAGAGGACAGAGTCCTGTGGGGCATTTGTTACAGGTAAATGTGCCAGTTAACCTTGAATAACCTGCTACTAAAACTTCAGGGTCCATATTTACCAACTGGAAAATTTTCAGTCTAATAATTATACCTGTACTTTTTTTTTTTTTTTTTTTTTTTAATGCTGGTACCATTAAGTTTGAATAGTTCCTTGGAAAAGATTTTCTTATTCTTACCTTTTATTTCCAGCCCTCCCAGAAATCAGTTTGACTCTGTTTATCATTGTCTTCTTATCAAGGTTGGCCAGAATTGAGTGTAGGTTTAAGGGAAGAGCAGGGTGGCGTTTATTTAAAAAGGGGAAATCTGTGTTAAATAGCACACACACAGCAACACACACAGCACACACTACACACACACAAAACACACAGTTTTGTGTTAATATCCCCGTAGAAATAGAATAGATCCTGTTGCTTCTGGTGTGACATACAGAGTGAAGGTTCAATAGTATGTGACACATCACTCTGTGTATAGATGTGTCCAATGTCTTGTAAAACTGAAACTTGCTTCTTTTTTTTTTTTTTGAGACGGAGTCTCACCTTGTCACCCAGGTTAGAGTGCTATGGCTTGATCTCGGCTCACTGCAACCTCCACCTCCCAGGTTGAAGCGATTCTCCTGCTTCAGCATCCCATGTAACTGGGATTACAGGCCTGTGCCACCATGCCCAGGTAATTTTTTGTATCATTAGTAGAGATGGGGTTTCACCATATTGGCCAGGCTGGTCTCAAACTCCTGACCTCGTGATCCACCCGCTTCAGCCTCCCAAAGTGCTGGAATTACAGGCATGAGCCACCACGCCCAGCCTAAAACTTGCTCCTTAGGTAAAATTTTAAATATGGTTTCCAGAGGTGTTGACATTAGCTACCAAAGACAGTGAGAAACAACATCCAGTATCAAGAATAAAAACAAATGAAATACACAGGCATACCTATTTATTCCTTTACTATATAGACAGTTTCAGATGGAAATTCAGTTGCACAGGCTGAGTATCCCTTTTCTGGAATGCATAGGACAAGAAGTGTTTTAGATTTTGGATTTTTTCAGATTTTTGAATATTTGTGTATACGTAATGAGATTATCTTGGGAATGGGACTCAAGTCTAAACACGAAATTCATTTATGTTTCATAGACACCCTAAACACATAGCCTGAAGGCAATTTTATACCATATTTTAAATAATTTTATGTGTGAAACAAAGTTTGTGTAATTGAACCATCAGAAAGCAAATGTGTCACTATCTTATATCGGTGCCCAAAAGGTTTGGATTTTGGAACATTTCAAATTTTTGGATTAAGGATACTGTACACAGTTTATTTTGAAAAGTTGTAAATAATGGTGGCTGGGTGTGGTGGCTCATGCCTATAATCCCAGCAGTTTGGGAGGCTGAGGCGGGTGGATCGCTTAAGGTCAGGATTTCAAAACCAGTCTGGCTAACATGGTGAAACACAGTCTCTACTAAAAATCTCAGCTACTCAGGAGGCTGAGGCAGGAGAATCACTTGAACCAGGGAGGTGGAGGTTGCAGTGAGCCGAGATTGCGCCACTGCACTCCAGCCTGGGTGACAAAGAGAGACTTCATCTCAGAAAAAAAAAAAAAAAAAAAAAAAAGTAAAAAAGTGTTAAATAATGTTTACATTACTGTTTTGTCAAAGGTCTTTTTCTGGGCGCTCTCTCTCTGTCTTTCTCTGACACACACACACACACACACACACACACTCTCGTAGCCTCACACACATACATTTATAGTTCACCTCCTCTTCTCTCTACCATGTTCTCTTTACCAGGCTAAACCAGAAATGGAAAAATAATAGGAACAGGTGGCCCTTCAGCAAGAACCCATAAAGATCAGCCTGTGTTTTCCATTTTGGGCCAGGAAGTAGCAGGAGACTTACATCCTGTGCTGTTAATATCAGATCCTCTCGGTGATGCTTGCTCACCATCCTGGAGCGGTAGAAGTGGGTAGTTTGCAATGCACCATGCCATTGTATACACCCTTTCCCTCTAATGATCCCACCCAGTGAGGTGACCTGAATTGGCCTCCTGGGACCAAGCAAGGGTGGATTATCTATGTGGTCAGATTTCATGCCTTGATAACTACAAGCTTACTGGGACTCCTTACCTCACCTAATTATTTTTTTAAAAACATCAACAAATAAATATTTTGCCTATTATGCTATTTAGCAGAAGAGAGATAAAAGATTCATTCGGATTAGATGTTTTTAAAGCCTATCACAACCACCAACACAAAACAAAAGCAACATGCCTCAACCAGATTCACAACGAAATACACAGTAGTTATTTCAGTCAGTAAGATTCAAAAGTGGTGCCTGAATTCTTTAGAGAATCTATGGATGATCTCCATGGCTCCCCACCCTTAGGGGAATGAGCTCTCTGTAGCCAGGAAGGAGGTTGGGAGCAACCCTCAAAGTGCAGGTGTTTCTGAGTCATCATAGCATCAGACAACCTACAAAGCTAAAGATGTCTAAGATAAGATTGTTAATATATTTCTTGCCCTAAAGAGTCTGTTGAGGTGAAATCAGTGCTCATCCATCACAAAGAGCATAGATATATCTCCGCAAATGACAGTGAAGTAACATTTCATGAGGTAATCAGTGTTATCTCATCAAAGCAAGCAACATCATTCTTCCCTCTCCGTTTACGTACTCTTTTACCCACTCTCTTCTCATCTCCAACCAGTTTGGTTTTAAACTCAGAGACTGAATGATCAGCTGACCAGACTCATAACAGGAAGTCCATCATTGCAATAATGCAATAACGAATTATCAAGAATCACAAAAGATATCAGATTAATAAAATGGAAAGGGCATTCATTTTGGCACTCAGGATAATTTTGGAAACACTCTGGTGAATTACAAACTTTCTTTTATTCTTAGGACGCAACCAGGTTGAAGGTTTTAGTAATGTAGCAAGCAGTCATATGTCTTCATGGCTATACAAATTTTGCATAAATCTTCCTAGCAGCTATTATATTAAGATATCCAAAGTTGTTGATATTTAGATTTTGGATGTTTCTAATATGTAGTCATATTAAACATTTGAAAATTTTCTCCTTATCATATCAGAACTACCATTCTAAAAACCTGACCGTGAATAGATGGTGTGTGAGAAGGATAACATGATAACATACACAGACACACACATGCACACATGTATATATATTTTTAATTTTTTGAGACAGAGTCTTTCTCTGTCGCCCAGGCTGGAGTGCAGTGGTGCGAGCTCTGCTCACTGCAACCTCCGGTTCCCGGAGTGAACAGATTCTCCCGCCTCAGTCTTCCGAGCAGCTGGGACTACAGGCACGTGCCACCACACCCATCTAATTTTTTGTATTTTTAGTAGAAACGGGATTTCACCATGTTAGCCAGGATGGTCTCAATCTCCTGACCTCTTGATCTGCCTGCCTCGACCTCCCAAAGTGCTGGGATTACAGACGACAGCCACCGCACCGGGCTATTTTAATTTTTTTTATTGATATGTAATAGTTGTACATTTTCTGGAAGTAGATGTGATATTTTGATACATGTATACAACGTGTAATGATCAAATCAGGGTATTTGGGATATTCATCATCTCAAACATTTATCTTTTCTTTGTGTTGGGAACATTGCAGTTCTTCTCTTGCAACTATTTTGAAATATACAATAAATTATAGTTAACTATAATTTCCTTACTGTACTACTGAATACTACAACATATTTCTTCTATCTAACTATAGTTTTGGTTAAAGGGTACAAACACACACACACATATTATAGTATGTATATGATATATATGCGATCTATTATATATATAAAATGTATTTTTTTGTGACCCATATGATCTGACACATGATCTTTGTAGAACAGAATACTAGAAACTGGAACTAACCTAGAAAACTGTAGATATACATTATATATATATATATATATGCAATGTATTATATATAAATAAATTATATATATAATTATATATGCATTATATATGCAATACATATAATTGTATATAATGTATATATAGCACATATACATATATGTATATATTATACAAACTGTAGATATTACATTATATATAATATATAATTATATTCATTGCATTATATATTTTACATATATATAATGCGACATCTATAGTTTTCTAGATTGGTTCCAATTTCTAGTATTCTGTTCTATAGACAAAGATCATGTGTCAGATCTGAACTTTATTCAGAAAACATGTTCTTTCAAGCCTGCTAGGTAGAGTTCAGACTTTAGTGTGTGAAGGTCTGGGATCAGGCCCTGGTCTAACCTCTCTAACAGATTTGCTGAATAGTTCCTAGCAGTTACTTAAGTTCAGGGCTTCAGTTTTATTTTAACATTTCAAAGATAAGAATGGGCTAGGTGCGGTGGCTCACACCTGTAATCCCAAGGCTTTGGGAAGCCAAGACAGGAATATTGCTTGAGGCTGGGAGTTCAAGACCAGCCTGGGCAACATAGCTAGACCCCATTTCTATTTAAAAATAAAAACTATTAAAAATTTCCCGGATGTGGTACATGCTCCTCTAGTCCTAGCTACATAGGAGGCAGAGGCAAGAACATCACTTGAGCCCAGAAGTTCGAGGTTACAGTGAGCTATGATCGAGCCACTACATTTCAGCCTAGGTAACAGAACAAGACCCTGTCTCTCTCTAAAAAAATAAAAATAAAAAAATAAGAATAAAGATGTACACTTAGCTTACACACTTCACAGGATTGTTCTGAGAAACAATGGAAATATTCTAAGTGAAAGCACTTTGGGTGTTTGTTTCTTTGTCCACATTTGTATCTATCATTTAGAGGGGGAGAGTGGTTGAAATCAAATAATTGTTCAGTGGAATATTTGTTTTCGTTTGTTTTCCTAACGTTAATGTGAATGCAGAGTGGAAGGTAAAGAAGGGTCATTCTAATCACAGGTTCAGAATAATTTCTGAAAAGACAAAGACTGTATTTTAACATTTAATAATGCATTACAGATGCCTAGTAAATGTGAGCCAATTTTAAATTTTTATAGAATAATCGCATATCTAAAATTTAGGTTAATAAAGATAGTTTAAAAACATGTATTTCACCATGACAGATCAAACGCAAGGGGGCGTCTTCTACATTTGTTTTAAAAGGTTTCCTGCTGCAGTCCACATACAAAATGATGTTCATTCGAATTGCTCTGTACATTCATGTGACTGAGGATACTTACTAAAATTTATTAGTTCTGAATATTAGCTTCTCTACACATGACAATTTTCGTATTCAATGCATAAAATACTCTCCAGAGTGAGTTTATCACTCCGTTTTGGCTTAAAAATAATTTAATCATATTTTGTGACTTAAACTTAGAACTAACAAAAAGAATAACATTTACTAGACAGTATGTAAATACTCTGAATTTTAAGGTTTTTAAAAAATAAATCTACCAAAAACTTTAAAATGTCTCTCTCTCATCTATCCCTTTTCCCTCTTTTGCCCAGTTACTGTGCAAACCCTAGTTGTCTTGACAGGTCCAGAGGACCCACAGTTTGACTCAAGAAATGGCCAAGGCCTTTGAAGAGGAAATATACGATCGCAGTCCTCTTAGGTGTGGGGTATGTAAGGAGCAAGTTCTTAGAAAACACACATAGGTTGAGTTGTGTTAAAAAAAACATAGGCTTGTCTTCTGCCTTTCATCTGGAACTTTGGGATGGATAGGAGTAAACAGTTAAGCAGAGAAAGATAGACTGTGTGTGTGTGTGTGCATGTGTGTGTGTGTGGGTGCGTGCACCCGCATGCGAGAGTAGTGTCAACGGTGTTAAGTGCTGTGAAATGAAGAAGGTCAATGAGACATGGCTTGTGAATTAAGGCCTTTGTTAAGGAAGTTAAGAAAGGCCTTTCTGATAAAGTGATATTGCAAAAAACTCTTTATCCCCAGATAGCAGCAATATGAAACTGGAACATGTTTGATATCTTTGAAGAACCCAAAGGTGCCAATATAGGTAGAGCAGAGTGAGTGAGGAGGACCATGGTAGGATATCAAATCAGAGAATGATTAGGGATCTGATTAGGTAGGGTCTTGTGGTTCTTTGTAAGGACTTGGCCTTCACTCTGCATGAAAGCAAAAAGCAAAACAGAACCTAATGAATGGTTTTGAGGGATTATCGACTTGATCTGACATTTGCTTTTTAAAGCACTGTTGTTCCTTTGCATCTGCCAGGTTTGTATCCATGGATTTAGCTAACTGCAGATAAAAAAAAATTTGAAAAAATCCAATAAAAATAACAACACACTAATACAAAATTATGGAAATAAAAACCAATAAAATTTAACAACTGTTTACATAGCATTTACATTGTATTTGATATTATAAGTAATCTAAAGATGATTTAAAGTATGAGGGAATGTCTCGTAACAACTACTACCTTTTTATATGAGGCACTTCAGCATCTTTGGATTTTGGTATGGGAGGGGAGTTCTGGATGCTGAGGGAAGACAGTATTATTTCAGATCAAGTGCAGTGAATTGATTCCAGGAAGGTGAAACCCATTAAAACACTATTCCAAAGTTGCAGGTAAGTAATGATGGTCACTTAGACCAGATTAGTAGCAGTGAGGTGATGAGAAGGAGTTTGAATTCTGGATAGAGTCAAAAAGGTTAGTTGATAGATTAGATGTGGAAAGTGAGAAAAGTAGAGGAGTAAAAATGACTCCAATGTGTTAGGCCCTAGCACCTGGAAAATGGAGCTGCCATTCACACAAATGTGGAAGACTGTGGGAGAAACAGATTTGAAAGGGAAGATAAGGACTTTGGTTTTTATGAAATGGCTAATAGGCATTCAGGTGGAGATATTAAGTAGACAAATAAACATATGAGTTGGGAGTTTGAGGATGAGGCCAAGCCTAGAGATTTAAAAAAGGACTCAATTATGTAAAGAATGGATTTACAGTTATTAGGCTGGATAAAGTCCTCCAGGATATCAAGACAGGAACAACAACAACAACAACAACAACAACAACAACAACAACAAAAAAGGTCTTAGTGCTTGAAAAATTAAGAGTCCTGCAAAGAAGACTAAGAATAATTGATCATTGAGATAAGAGAAGAATATTTAAAAAGGTATCCCAGAGACAAAGTGATAAAAGTAGTTCAAGGAGAACATAAGTGAAAGAAAATATGTGAGATTGGTCAAGTAGGATGAAGACTTAAAACTTGGGATCAGTGACGAACTTTTCCAGAACAGTTTTGGAATTGTAATGTGAGAAAAGTCAATTATAGTGGGTTCACAGGAGTGGCAAGAGTTCTTTTAACAGAAACATAGTAGACCAAATATCCTGAAAAACTCTTCAAATGAGCTAATATGTTGATAACATATAAGATATGACAAACATTTTTAATTTTATGGTGGACTGACAAGAAAGTAAGAGTTTTCTTGAGAACCAACAATTTTTTTAAAAAATGGAATCAGAGATAAGTGCTGAAGACAACAGTTGTCTTGGAAGCATTCACTCACTATTTTTTTTTTTTTTTTTGAGATGAATTCTTGCTCTCTTGCCCAGGCTGGAGTGCAATGGCATAATCTCAGCTCACTGCAACCTCCGCCTCCTGGGTTCAAGTGATTCTTCTGCCGCTGCATGCAACTAATAATATAAGACTGCAAAAATAATTTAACAAATCCACTATTATTTTGAGAGATTTTTTGACAAAAATGTTAGTAGGGATGTGGAAGATTTGAACAGTTAAGAACCTTGAGCTAGTCAACATATACATTGAACACTACACCCAATGGTTAAACCATTTATATTTATTTTCCAGAACACATTTGTAAACATTGACCTTGTATCAACAGACATTTTCAACAAATTTTAAAGATTTGATTTTTTACCCACCCACATTCTTTAACTATAATGCTGTTCAGGTAGATACTGATAAGAAAAATATTAATAATTAGCCTGTATGGTTAAAGTTTAAAAATCAACTCTTGTGTCAAGAAAGAAATTGTAGGATAAAATAGAAAATGCTTAAAACTGAATAATAATAAAAATGTTACACACGTGGTAAATAGTGAAAACTGAATAATAATAAAAATGTTACAAACATGGTAAATAGTGAAACAAATGGAATACAGTGAGAACTGTTCATACAAGGTCCTGTGTAGCCTTAAATGCTTAGAAAAATAAATGAGTAAACCAAACATTCAGTTACAAAATTACTTGGGGTTTCTCAACAGGTGTGTTATTGGTCTTCAAGGAAAAACAATTCTTTGTTGAGCAGGAATGTCCCACACATTACAGGATAAATACCAACCTGGCTTCACCCACCTAATGCCTATCGCACTCCAGGGTTATTGTGAAAAGAGAAAATACCTGCACACATTTTTAAATTCTACCAAGTAGATGATGCTACCTCCAGTTGAGAACCACTGAATTAGACAAAGAACAAAAGACTAAACCCAGGGAGAGACATATGAGATAAGAACAAAATAAAATGAGTGAAAATTAATGCACAAAATGATAAGTTATGGGGTCCAAAACCCAAAATTGTTTCTTGAAAAGTACTACTAGTAAAATTAGTATGAAAAGTTTGATCAAAAAAGATTTTTAAAAAAGAAATCAATACAAAAAAGCAAAGCAGTGTACATAACTATAGACTCAGTAGAGACTAAAAAAATAATAAAATGATACTGTGAATAGATTTATGCCACTAAATTTGAAAAGATAAAATATATATATGAATATACATATGTACATACATATGTATCATATATATATAAAACATGTGTGTATGTGTCTTTATAGTCAGGAGGAAATAGAAGATATAAATGTTCCTAAACCAATTTGAAATGTTGAATTTGTACTTTTAATCTTTCTTACAAATAAATAATTTGCCCAGAGTATTTTTAGGCTAATTCTACAAAACATATATACATTTTTTGTTGTTGTTTTTGGAGATTGAGTCTTACTCTGTCGCCCAGGCTGGAGCACAGTGGCACAATCTCGGTTCACTGCAACCTCCGCCTCCTGGGCTTAAGCGATTCTGTTGCCTCAGCCTCCCGAGTACCTGGGACTACAGGCACGTACCACCACGCCTGGCTAATTTTTTGTATTTTTAGTAGAGACAGAGGTTCACTGTGTTAGTCAGGAAGGTGTCAATCTCCCGACCTCATGATCTGCCCGCCTTGGCCTCCCAAAGTGCTGGGCTTACAGGTGTGAGCCACCACGCCCAGTCACATATATACTTTTATATGCAATTTCCAAGAGGTCTGAACAATAAGAACATCTCTCCAACTCATTTTATGGAGCTGGCATGATCTCAGTAACAAAATCAGAAAAGCATAAGTGTGAGAAATTAAATTATAGGCCAATTTACCCATGACTGTTAAGGCAAAAATCCTAAATTGAATATTGGCAAACCAGGTTGACAAATTAAATAAGCAAATGTACCACAATGTTGAGTTTAACCTAGCCGTGCAAGATTGGTTTGATTTGAGAATGAAAGCACATCTATAAAACCATATTAACAGGTAGGGAAAGGTATGTTAGTGTCTCCATAGACATAGAAAATAGTATTTAATAAATTTAACATTCATGTATGATAAAATTACATAAGTCTATCATAAGCTGGGAGTAGAAGAAAATCTCTTTCACCATTTAAAGATTATCTATAAAATGTGGCAAACATTGATCGTGAAACATTAAAAGTGTTCGCTTTAAATGTGGACTAACACAAGGCAATTCACTACCATTTTATCTACCTAAGACTGTAATAAATGACTTAGCCAGTGAATATACCTGGAAAACTTGTAAGTCATAAGGATCTGTAAGGAAAGCATAAAGCTGCCAGTATCTGTGCTTTTTGTGGTTGTTGATAGCTATATGCACAGGCATATCACCAAAAAGAGAACTTAACGAATATCCTGCAGATGACGCCAATACAAAATTAATGTTGCTAATTACCAGGTAGGAAATGAAAACACAAAAATAATTCCCTTATATCTATACCTGTAACTATAATATCTATCTATCATCTATCTCTATCTAAATTTAGATCTATTAGTGTTTGCTTTGTTTCCTTATTCAGCTCCTTAGAGATCAATGTTTTTACGTTTTAATCTCATTTGTCTGTGTTCATATTCGTCACTTTCTTTCAAATCCTTTTAACCTAGTTCTCCATTTATTTTGACTTCTGATTTTTTCTTTTACTTTATCTCTCTCTCTCTCTCTTATTTATTTATTTATTTATTTATTTATTTATTTATTTATTTTTCAGACGGAGTCTGGCTCTGTCGCCCAGGCTGGAGTGC
>NW_016803880.1:3814247-3826319 GCF_001698545.2 Rhinopithecus bieti | reverse complement strand
ATCCAGCATCAGTCAGTAGACGATAAGACTCTTAATACATCCTATCTATGCTGTCTCTTTCATGAATACTATTTATTTATTTTCAGACGGAGTCTGGCTCTGTCGCCCAGGCTGGAGTGCGGTGGCGAGATCTCGGCTCACTGCAAGCTCCGCCTCCCGGGTTCCCGCCATTCTCCTGCCTCAGCCTCCCAAGTAGCTGGGACTACAGGCGCCACCACGCCCGGCTAATTTTTTGCGTTTTTAGTAGAGACGGGGTTTCACCGTGTGAGCCAGGATGGTCTCAATCTCCTGACCTCGTGATCCACCCGCCTCGGTCTCCCAAAGTGCTGGGATTACAGGCGTGAACCACCACGCCCGGCCACTTTCTCTCTCTCTTAAGTTATTAAGTTACTTTTTTGGTTCTGTATTTCTTCAAACTTTGTCCTCAATTCTGAAATAACTTTTTATTTCTGGTATTTGTCTGAGCTTTGTCAGTAAATTTCTGAAGTTTTGTGACTAATTTATGTTGCCCGTTTTCTTACAGTTTCCTAGCCCATTTTTGAATAAGTAGGTTATGGCTTTGATCAATTTTTGGGTGCTTCTGTCAAGTATGCTTTTGTTGTATGTAAAGATGTTATTCTTTCTTTTTCCCCAAAATATCTTCATATGGGATTTGATTTTGAGAGCTTTCTGTCATTGTGAAATTGATTTTCTGAACTTTTAAAAGGAGGTGGTGTTTAAGATAATTTTCTAATTTCACAAGGTCTCTCATTTGGTATTTTCTTATAATGCTCAAAAATAAACAGCAGCTTTTCTTTTTGTGAACTTTGTTTCTGTCCCCTTTTCAATTTTATCTGGACCTTTTAACGCCTTCCATGTTATCAGTATGCTGCTCAATTTCTATTCCACTTCCACCAATTTCTGTTCAAAGAGGGCTCTGTCCTGGAAAGGAGCCCTGGGTTGGTGCATTTCTGCAATTCTTAGAGGCCAGATGGCTTCAGTTCCTTCATCTTTTTATGATGTGTCCCTTGCGCTCATGGCTATTACACTTGCCAAATCCCATTCCAGTTTCAGCTACTGTTAGAAATTGGCCCTTCCTCCCTGCCTATAAATACCTGCAGGCTGTTTTCAAATGTTTCTCTTCTCAGGTAAGGAAGATACAGTTTTCCCCCACCCCCTTCTTCTTCCTACACAAATGCTGAAGCCATGAAGTCTTGTTCCCATTAAAGGTTTGTTTTTACTTGCTTGTGTTTTAGGGTTGTCTTGACATTTTTATTGAAAAATGTGTGCGTAGGATTTTAAATTTGGAATCTAGTTGTTCTATCTGATTTTAAATTTGGAATCTAGTTGTTCTATCTGATTTTAGATTGGAATGCATGGAGATCCAGGAACTATGGATCAATAGTTCCTCTATCAATGCTGCCGTCTGCCCAGAATCATGTCTTTCAAGTTTTTCAAGAGAAAAGAAGACTTTATTAATACGTTTTTCTAAATGAATGTAATAGTGGAAAATGGTTCAACTTCAAATTGTGAGCATTTTAATATTGCTGAACTTTTACTATATGAACCATTTGACCCATTCTTTGTAAGCAAGAATGGACAGAAGAGCTAGGCTAATTTAAGATGAGAAACAAGGTAGAGATCATATATCCTTGGCTTGGATTGTTTTTCAAACTCACTTCAGAAGCATTTGAGAATAACAGCTGAACTGTCATGCCATGCCCTCCCTATCTTGTTAGTTTTCAATAAAGATGGTAGAGTGGCCTCATGCTTCCCTCCGAAGAAAGGCAGCCCTCGTTGACGGAAGGCTTATAATAACTCAACCCAACTCTCTAAACCTTCTAATATGAAGTTTACTGTTACACAGAGCAGTATCAGCTTAACTATTCCTAGTAACATTTTTGCCTTAAACCTGGGACTCTGCAACATACACAGAACTCATTACAAAACGTTCATATTTAGAAGACCATCTTTTAGTTAGTTGCACAAAGGTCTGACCAAAGCTTTCAAAATTCCATTTATATGTGCTGTATTAGTCAGCATTCTAACACATTCTTGAGATTCACTTCCTCTAGAACCACTCTCAGTACCAAATTCTGTATTAGTCAGGGTTCTCCAGGAGAGACACAGCCAATAGAATATGTGTGTTTATGCTGTGTATGTATGTGCACATAAGTTGAGAACTTATACCTTTCACTTAAATTAACACTTTTTATGGCTTCTCTTTGGCTTATTCGAATTGCCAACATCACAACTCTTGCACCTTGGGACTATTATGAAATAAAATAACAGTTTCTTAAACACAAGCATTGGGATACCATGGCAGTCGATCAGATAATGGAGATGGCTACTGTATCACTTACCAGTGGGTAGAATATACAGCGTGGATCTGCTGGACAAAGAGATAATTCACACGTTCCAGTGGGATGGAGTGAGACAACACAAGATTTCATTATGGTACTTGGAATGAGGTACAATTGAAAACTTATAGATTATTTGTGAAATTTTCTGTGTAATATTTTCAGACTACAGTTGATTGCAGGTAACTGAAACCATGGAAAGCAAAACTGAAAATAAGTAGGGTCTACTGTAGAGATCTATATCTATCTATCTGTACACATACACACACACCCAAGAGTGCACACATGCATCCTATGGGTTCTGTTTCTATATAGAAGAAAATTAATTATAAGGAACTGGCTCATGTGATTGTGGAGGTTGGCAAGTCCAAATCTGTGGTGTGGGTAAGCAGGCTGGAGACCCAAGAGAGCCAGCGGTGCATTTCCGACGGAAAGATTGTCCAGTGGAGACCCAGGTAAGCCAATAGTGCACTCTAGTCCAAAAACTCAGCAGGCAAAGACCTGGGTGAGACCGTGATGCAGTTGAAATCTGAATGCAGTCTACTGGAGAATTTCTCTCTTCCTCAGGGAAGCCAATCTTTTCGTTCAACTGACCGGACAAGACCCATCATCATTATGGAGAGGAATCTACTTCCTCAAAATTCACCATCCACCAATTTTAATGTCAGTCTGTCTCATCTAAACCATGCTCCAAGTTGATACATAAAATTAACCATACATTTGTCATGGGTTGGTTGGTTTTAACTTTTAGAGTAGATATTCTTCTTAGTACCTAACTTGAGACTTAAATAATGAAACAAAAACTTCATAATTCTCAGGGAAACAGTGATTTGTCTTCCATTTATAATTGAGTCATTTCTGTGGGGATTCAGGAAAGAATAAGCCAAGAGTGGTTCTCAAATTGCTACCATTCCTGTATTTTCTCTTTAACCCATTATAATTATGTGTTTATTTGGGGCTAATACACAGACATGTATGTGATACAACATATTGTGGTTATAGGTTCACTTGATGGTAGTTACAGATGTTGTTTCTTGGAGAATGAATTCAAATTAATATGCAATGGTGCTATTATATCTTAAATACATTCCAGATCTAATTTTCCATGTTTTATAAAAGAGCTCCACTTCTTTCCCTAAATTTGCATAATTTTCTTATTTTGTATATGCACATTATTTCTGTAAAAAGTTAAATCTCTTCTTTTTAAGATTCTCCAAAACAACATAAACTATGTTTTTTTTTCCTGTAATCCTTATATATTATTGGCCTGTAATGGAAAGAAGTATCACTCTGAGATCAAGAAGGAAGGACTGATTTAAATAACAAGCAATGCTGTGTACCAATATAAACATTTATTGAATTCTAATCATTCTTATCCCAATAATTTACATTCATTTTTTGCATATATGGGTGCTTAATCTGCATGAATTGATGGAACAGAGGACTTGTGGTAACAGTAGCTTGGGGTTCAGTTTTTTGTTGTTTGTTTCTTTTTTAACTGAGACAGGGTCTCTCTATTGCCCAGCTGGAGTGCAGTGGCGCAGTCATGGCTCATTGCAGCTTTGACCTCCTGGGCTCAAGCAATCCTCTCACCTCAGCCTCCTGAGTAGCTGGGACTAAAGGCACATGTCATCATATACAGCTAATTTTTGTATTTTTTGTAGAGATGGGGTTTCACCATGTTGCCCAGGCTGGTCTTGAACTCCTGGGCTCAAGAAATCCACCCTCCTTGGCCTCCCAAAGTCCTAGAAATACAGGTGTGAGCCGCTGTGCCCGGCCTCAGTTTTGAAGTCTTTCTTTGTTTTACCCAGTACTATCCATCATCACCAATGGAATGGTGCCTAACTGATGGTGAGTTGACAAAAAGAGGACAGACTACACATGTCTCTACTTTTGCTGTGATAGTTCCTCAGCTGCCTCTGCAAAGAGAGTCTTTATGGTTACTTGATTTTGAAGGAAGAAATGCTAATCATTGCCACTAATAATAGCATGTATTACTAACTAGCTGTGCTAATCAGCCACGTATTTGATACCAAAGTAAGTATCCAGTTTGATTGCTAGGTGTGCATATGGGAGTTGTCTAATAAATAAAATAATTTATTAGAAAACAAGAAAGCAGACTATCCAAAAATCCACAGTTCATGTGATATAGATCCAGGAAAAAAAATCATTTACTACAATATGGAAAACTGCTTATAGTTGGAGGCCACCGTAATTTAAATTCCTGCTCTATTAATTTGAAATATTCTCCCTAACAAACTGTCTGATCTGTTTTTTAAGTGTTTTCCAATTCCTCTCTTATATATCTATTGGGAGAAATACATATATGTTTAATGTGCTTGGTCAAAATCAACGTTGAGATTAATGAAGTCATGTATAATGAATCTACATGAAATAATTCAATTATGAGAAAGTGCATTTGGATGAATCCAGGAAGTTTACTATTTATTTTCCTTAATTAATTTAATGTCAAGAGGGCTTCTTACAAAATTTATGAGACTCTGTGAACTTAATTGCTTTTACCAGATTTTAATAGCATACAGCGAATGTATCGTCCATAAAAAATTGAAATTGTTTTCCTCATTTTGATTTGCAACAGTGGTTTTTATCAGGCTCTGTTTTATAGTTCTGTAGTACATTTTATTTCATGGGTGCTCATTATTGATAGTTATTAGCAATTTCTTTCCATTTTAAAGTAATTATAAATGATATATTTATATAACACACATTTTTGCTTCAATTCAAAATAATGAATAAGAGGGTAGTACTATTCTTTTTAGTTAGTCTAAATTTATACAGGTTGACTTTATAAGGACACAAACATTCCACCTTCACAGTAATGTTAGAAATTATTGAAGGGTTAACAGTTGATTGTCGCTGTGGTTTGGGATTTTAAAATCTGAGAATGCCTCAGCAAAACAGAGCCAAAGATAATGTTTAAATATTAGTGCTTATTAAAGTCATCCAAGAAACATTGCCCAGCCTTTAGAGATAAGTGCTGTTAGATTCAGGTTTCTTGATTAGAGCTGGAAGCAATTCAAAATTTTAAAAGTGGGTCAAAGGAAGGTCTTATTCATACCTTTGCCCTAAAAGAAAGTGAATTCACACATGGCACACCAAATTATGGGCATATATTTATAATATTGAAAACTAATTCTAGTTCTTTGTCTTTAAACATTTTGTTCAGTAAATCTACTGAATACTGTGCAAAGGATTTGGATTTTTGTAAAATCAAGAACTCTTCAACTATTTCCTCTGCCAATCGAGTTTTCATTTCTGTTCTGAAGACTTGGTTATCTTTTACTTCTTACATCAGTTAGCTATTGCTGAGTAACAAGTTACTCTAAAATGTACTGTCTTAAAACAACAATCATGTATTATTTCTCACGAGTTTACAGGCTGGCTGGTCTCACAAGTTTACAGGGTATGCTGATTTTGTTTTATTTTTTTTTTTTTGAGACAATGTCTCCTTCTGTCGCCCATGCTGGAGTGCAGTGGTGCAATCTCGGCTCACTGCAACTTTCTCTTCCTGGGTTCAAGCAATTCTCCTGCCTCAGCCTCCCAAGTAGCTGGGATTACAGGTGTACGCCACCACACTCAGCTAATTTTTGTATTTTTAGTAGAGACAGGGTTGCACCATATTGGCCAGGATGGTCTCGAACTCCTGACCTCAGGTGATCCACCCACCTTGGCCTCCCAAAGTGCTAGGATTACAGGTGTGAGTCACCACACTTGGCTGGGTCTGCTGATCTTGGCTGGCCAACACTACATACATTACCACTAAATAAACAAATCCAGATTTGTTCCCATCTCTGGAAGTTCATCTGAGACCCATTAATGTGCATATCTGGCAGTCAGGTGGCTGTTAGCTGTTCCAGGACGGCCTCAGGCGAGAAAATTTTCTGTACCATGTGTCTCTCATTCCTCAATAGATCATCTGTGTCAGGAGTCCCCAAGACTCTTCCTCAGAGTCATTGATTCTAGAAGGAATCACAGGACTTGTCATATAGTCATACCCATGGCTATGATTTATTATAGGAAGGATACAAAGCAAAACTGGCAAAATCAAAAGGCATGTGGGGCAAAGTCCTGAGAAAACCAGGCATAAGCTCCCAAGAGACCCCTCTCAGTGGAGTTACACAGGATGTGCTTAATTCTCCTGGCAATGAATTGTAACTACACATTTGAAATGTTGTCTACCAGGGAAGCTCGTTGGAGATTGTGTGTCCAGAGTTTGTATTAGGGGCTGGTTACATAAGCACTGTCTGCCTGGCTCATACCAAAACTCCAGAATCTCAGAATGGAAACAAGTATTCAGCATAAACCATACAGTTTGCACAGTTTAGGTCTAGTGAGACAATCTTACCCATTAGAGTGATGGGAACATTCCCAAAATCCAAGTTTCCAGATGCCAGCTGAGGGCCCATCTTGCACGTAGGTGTTTCCAAGGATAGCAGACTCAGGCTTGTATGTTAATGCTTTTCTGGATATTATCCCAGGCTTGTATTCTGGTTAAGGCAAAGTTCCAACAGGCAAGTGGAAGCTCAAAAAGTCTCTTGCTGCCTAGGCTAGGAATTGGCATACATTCACTTCTGACATAACTGGTTGACCAAAATGACTTTCAAGGTTCAAGAGGAGAGGAAACAGATTCAATCTCCATTGCAGTGGTTCGCAAGACCACATAACGAAGGGTATAGATACTCATCATTTGGTACCATAAATGCTATTAATCTATCATGCTTCCCAAATTTCAATCCTTTGCCTTACAGAGCTTTGAGAAACTTAGGACTTTCCCTGTCCTATCCATGCAGTCCCGTTTCATAATGAGCTTTGATCACAATTTATTTCCAGCTACCTCTGGATAAGATTCTTAGCATTTTCCAAAAGCTAATTCTCAACCTCAGTTCACTATTGTGTCTGTTGCAAATCTGAATGCCTTGGGTCAACTATTTGGATTCTATAATTTCTTTCTTCACTTTTAATGTGTGAGTTTGCAATAAAACAGCCGCAACCTCTCAGGGACTTGGGAAACTACTCTTTAGGCAATCCAGAATGAATCTCCATCAACTTCAGCTCCAGAGACTCAAATGTCTGCATCCTACTGATGAACTCCAGTCACTGTCACACCCAAGAGATTTGAAACTCAATTGGACTGAGTTCTCTAAATAGCAGCCAAATCCAGGGCCAATCCCATCTCTAGGAGTCTAAGTCTGTAACTTTCCAAGAGCTTATCCAGAGCTTCTTGGGCGGCTGGTAGAGAACACTTTAGGAAAAATTCCAGGACAGTCTAATACAGATCCCAAATTCTGGTTTGAGGAGAGACTAATTGCATAGAAATTAGAAATAATTGAGGGCGAACACTCATTTCCCTTGACATTTTTAGTCTAGCTATGTTCAAACCAGAGCATGTCCCTAGTAGGAGAACTTGGTGGCTTTTACTGGTAAAATGGCACATTTGTAACAGTTTCTTTTTAGTGGAGTACAGTCTTAATACCCAAAATAGCAGATATTAGCATGGACTTTAGAGGAACATTCCTCTTAGGACTCTTTCCCGGACAATATAATTCCTCCCCACGACATTTCCTTGGCAGGGCAATGTGACCAACTTTGTCTCAGCCCAGACATAACAACACTAACTGCTTTTTCTCCTGAGCTAATGAACTTCTCTCTTCATTACCTTCTTCCCACATTCATTTGCCCTTACTTTTAAAGCTAATTCAACAATGTCATCCCTGATATAATGACTCTTGAATAAAGCACCATTACTTTCAATGAAGAACTGTGCATAATATTTTAAAGGTTGAAATTTTCAAGTGAATTTTCATAAAGAAAACTTTTTTGTTCTCAACAAACACTGTAAGTGTATAATTTAATACTCAAAGTTAAGATACACAATTGAAAAGATGTTTATATTTTATAAAAACTAGTCTATTCTCAGTTAAGACCTCAGTAAGTTTAAAGGGCAAAATAGTTCTTTCTTCCTCATCTGAATGACATATTTGGTAAAATTTCCCAGAAGACAGTATTTGTATGATTGTGCTTCAAGTAAATTATTTTAAAATAAATAAACATTTAGCTTACATTTGAGTACTTATTATGGGGGAAAGGCATTACATAGAGGACTTTATATATCTTATCATATATATCAGCCATATAGTAAGTAACCTGTTCAGGGGTACTATTTTGCAGATGAAAAGCTCAGACTTACAGAGGTTTAGTAGCTTAATCAAGAACATACTGAAGTTGAGAAGAACCAGGTTAGCACTGGAATTCAGGTCTGTCTGACTCAAGAGACCAAGCCTGACTTAAAATAGTCAATATACTTGGATGTATTCCAAATACCAACACATGCATGCATGTGCACGCACAAACACAGATTTAGATAATATTTGCACACTTTAAAAATGTTATCCCCAAAATGACTTTGTGATTCTCAAAACAAGATTATTTAATATGTTAATCATGTGCCATAATTATAAAGAAGCCACTTAAATATGTTATACTCACTATATCCTGGAATGTTCCCTCAGATTCTAAGACTTAGAAGATTGTTGCTAAGATGTTATTTCTTTTTCCAAAATGATGATGCTTGGCAGGCAGAGTATGGTTTTATTCACAGGAACATTGTCTTAGGGAAATTTCTTGGTAGGAAAATTTTGAAGAGAATTTATAGAAAATGCTGCATAGAAAACTTCCTTTCCAAGGCAGACTATAAGAAGACTGGCCCTGTCAGAGAAAAATGTCTAAGAAAAGATTCCAAAATGAATCACAGAGACTTTCTTAAAAAGACTATAATAAATATTACAAACATACACCCTCACAGGGTGATGAATTTAACTTTACTCAATGGAATTTTATCAAAAGCATAATAGACATATGCTATTATGGTTCTTTTCTTTGTTTACTTAACTATTTCTGGTAGGTCTTATCCATGAACTTGGGTAGTGGGAAGCCCCGAGTAGGGGAAATATATTTTATTTAGATAAAATAATTATGGGTGTGTTAACTTGATGACTGCATGAACATCAAACATTGACTTTAAAAGATATTTGGGAAAGTAAAATGTTTCCCCGTTCAAATCTCTGGAAGAAACAGAAGTGGGAACCCCCAAGAAGGCACTTTGATTTTGAGATGCATCAGTTTCCTACACTCCAGAACATCTAGAACTCAGAGCGCTGTTAACGGAGACCCTCTAGTGTCCAGGGTGCATGATGGAACATTAGTGAAAGTCATGGAACTAGGTGTATGCAATAATTCCAGACAGAGAAAGTGAGACTTTCATTCTACTTTGGCACAATAAAAACACTAGCTAGCACTCATTTGAAGCTTGTTAAAAATCCAAGAACTGTATTAGGTATACTGAATGTATTAACTTAATAAATTTCTAAAGTACTTTTATTCTCTCGCTTTTATAGATTCAGAGCCTGAGGCAACAGAGATTAGGTAACCCGCCTCTGCTAACACAGAGCCAATGTAATATAGCCACTTGAACACTGGCATTGTTCTATCAAATCTTTTCCTCCTATTCACTCACTATGAAATAACATCAGAACTGATGGGTTTGAGCACGTATCTTTGAAATCACTTTTCACTATTAGAGGCCCAATGCACTCTCCATCACACTACAGCCACCTATGATCCTAGACACATCCTACAATTAGGAAGAGAGGAAGAAACTAAGAAGAACTGAATGTTCCCACCAAGCCCAAATTTGTGTCACTGCAGTGAGATTCCAGGCAATATAAACCTAAGTAGTGCAGAAAGAGTAGTCCCTTGAGAAATGACCTACTGCACCCAAAACCTTTTCCAAATCTTGACCAAACTACTCCACGTCATCAAAAAGAAGCCAGAAAGGAACTCCAAGGTCAGGGCTCTGCACACCGCCACCATCTTCTTACTACACATATCTCTTAACATTCTTTTCTATTTTTCTCCTTTTTTTTTTTTTTTTTTTCTTTTCCTGGGATGGCTTATGTCCTGCCAATTCTCTTTCCAACGTCTTTCTCTCCTTGAACTTACTGCCAAAAGGCATTATTAAATGTGCTTTTCCATGCTGGAACTGTGAGGGATAGAACCAGAAGAAAGAGTCCTTAGCCTGCCTCTTTTCCTTCTGATATTTTCCTTTGCATTTATGATGACTATTTTCAACCTTATACTCCCCATGACTGCTTTCTGCACCAGTTTGCTCATTTCTACCCATATGCCACTTTCAGAACTTAAGATTTGGGATTTTTGCTTGAAAGATTGATTCTGCAAAACAACTTATTTGCCAACATTCAAGTAACAAATTCAATAACCAGAAAGCAAACATAAATAAATTCAACTTTCTAGATACAACCTTACATTAGGAAAATCCAGTGTGAAGCACACAAGTCTCAGTTATGTGATATGCTTGGTTCCCCTCATCAGTCCCAGCCATTTGGGGAAATATTTAAGATGACCTTTCAAAGAATAATTCTCTCAGATGACAACCATCAGTAGGAGAAGTCTTTGGAAAGTCTCCCTGGAGAACCATTGGCTGTATTCTTTGTTAGGATACCTCTCTAAGCTGCAAGGTATTCATTCAGATTTCTTTCCCATGCATTGTGTCCCTGTTTACATAGAGACATTTTTTCTCCAACTATAAGAACATTTGATTTGTAATTCTGAAGGGTCACATGTTTTAAAACTGTGTATGGAAAATTTCCCTGGCCTTCATGATTTTCATTTTCTACCTTGCAAAGTGAGCAGCTTATACAAGGTCACTCCAATTTAGCACCATATTCCATATGCAGAGCTTGTGCTATGTTACAATGATAACGTTGAGCTATATTTTAGAAAAAATATATAGGAAAAAAGAAGAATTCATCTACTTAGATGAGTCAGGTGTGCAGATACAACTATTCAGGCAGCACAGACACCTGTCATTTTTTTGACACTATGAAAAATTTTTTATGAAGACATAAAGAATTCTGCCTTATATGCAAACAAATATGTATATACATGTAGAAAGCTTATATGTGGATGCAGTTCAATTTCTCTAAATTTATGTTTTAGGAACATAAAATTAAACGTCAACAGAAGTTAGACTCCAACCATTTCACACCTCAATTTCTTCTTATTTATCAACATATTATGTAACGTTTACTTAATATCTAAAGATGTTTTGTATCATTCGTATATTAAAATTGCTGCAAAATTTTTTATATTTTCAAATATAAGTTTATGTAATTTCCCCTTTGTGTTAATAATTTATGCAGAATTTATAGATATTAAATTCAGAATCAAATAACGATAATCAAGGTTTGAGTGGTGATTTACCTCTCTGAACACATTGACTTGTCTCTTGTTAAAAAACACATCAATATTTGCTAAGTATGGGATATTTTAATATAATGAATTCAGGGTTTTAAAAATCAAGGATTTCTAGTGTTTGAAAAAAAAATTAGAAAATCAGGCCAGATGCGTGGCTCACACCTGTAATCCCAGCACTGTGGGAGGCCACAGTGATTGAATCACCTGGGGTCAGGAGTTCAAGGCCAGCCTGGGCAACATGGTAAAACCCCATCTCCACTAAAACTCCAAAAATTAGCTGGGCATGGTGGTGGGTGCCTTTAATCCCAGCTACTCGGGAGGCAGAGGCAGGAGAATTACTTGAACTCAGAAAAGTGGAGTTTGCAGTGAGCTGAAATCATGCCACTGTACTGCAGTTTGGGCTATGGAGTGAGATTCTGTCTCAAAAAAAAAAAAAAAA
>NW_016803880.1:3806394-3814042 GCF_001698545.2 Rhinopithecus bieti | reverse complement strand
GAAATCAAAATATTCTGGAATTCTCTTCAACATTTTGACTGATTACCACATGGCCTCGTCGTAGTCCTAGAATGTCAGTACTTGAGGAAACTGTTCTGGTTGGAAAAAGCTTTTTTTCTTTGCACTCAGGACTAAATTTCTCTTTTGATCTGATTTTTTTCCTCTGACCCAAATTTGAATAAGCCTGGTAATTTTATCCAAGATAATTCCTCACATATTTGATAATAGCTATTCCATTCTCTATAAATTTATCTTTACAGAATGTTTGTAAAGATAAATTTTATAGAGAACGGAATAGCTATTATCAAATAAATAAAACTAAAGACATAATTTCTTCCAGTTCATGTAATTATATTAGACCCATGTTGTTTTATTTTACATATTGAAAAGAAAAATAAAAGTAAAGGTCAGGACTAGGAAAACATTAGTAGAAAACAAAACACATATTTGTTTTTAAAGTTAAATTTCTCAATTAAATATTGTGAGCATATCGCATATCTACGTGCAATATTGTATCATTCAAAAGTCTGCGTTCTACTATTAATATAATCTAAATGATTTTTAATAGTCTGTATTTTCAAAAGATCCAGTAATAGGCTTAATTCAGTATAAAACATCTACCATATCATTTTTACCTTTATTGATGTAACATGAGGCATGGACAAATGACCCACTGTTTTACAAAAGTGATTTCTTTTTGTGATATGAGTAATGTTTAGTCTAAAAATCACAAAGCTAATGTTAAAGAATATGATAGACTATTCTGTTGGCTTTGCTACAACAAATGGAACAGTGTATCACTTCGGACGTACTTGTTATTATTGAACAAAACATAAAGTTAATGAGATGGTGTCCTTAAGACAACAAGTGTGGCTCTCCAGGCGGTAATGAATTTAGACTTCAGTCTCTCTTCTCAGCAGACTCTCATATCTAATTTGTTTAGATTTTGCACTGCTTTCTTATGAATTATTCTATTTGACAGGTAGTATGACATAAAAGTGTTCCTTGACAGGTAATACTTTAGAAATGTAATATTTGTACCTTTTAAAGGGTGGGCCCCTTAGATCATTTCCATAAATGAAGTAACATCATGAAAAAAATAAATGTTCTTCCCTGGCCTGCAAAGTTACTGGTCTCCTATTGATGCGAATGTAAGTTATTAATGTATTATTTACATTGTTAGCAACCTTGATAGTATACAGGGTGTCTGAATGTATCTACAGCTTTGAACCATCATCTCCAAAGCCTCTCCTATGCCTTCTATTTTCCTTGAAAATCCTTTTCTGTCTTAACACATGTTCATATGTGTATCTTATTAGCTTTATTTTCATGTGTTTCATAACGCTGACTGCTAACCCTTGAGTTAATTTTATTTATGTTTTGTTTTCACATTTGTGTTTGTCCCATGATTAACGTAATTGTTCTTGACTTGAGTTGTCTTGATGTTAGCAGTCAAGTTGGTGAAGGATATTACCAACAAATTACTCTGCTAAAAGTAGCTGTACTCAGTTTGGGCCAAATATAAGCCGTCAGTTACTGTTACACGCAATTTTGGGGTCATTTCCTGACCTCTATTCTTACGCACAACTACCGTGGATATCAGCATCAGTACAACTGGAACTGAGCGTGAGTGTCCAGCTAGGACTTGGCATGGAAGTCACTGACAGCAGAACTTGGCTCAGGATTTGTTTAAATGGAGTACCTTGTGTTGGACTACAGGAAAGAAGGAAGAGAAAATAAAGGAAACTTCTGCCTATTTTGGAGTTCTCTAGCAGGACAAAATGCTTGAAGTTTGGAATATGAAACAAATGAATGAGAGGAGATTTTGTGATGTGACGTTAAAAATCAGAAAGCCTATATGATAAATTTAATTCCTTACAATGAAAAACCAGCAATAGAAAATAAGTAAGTCAACAAAGCAATAATGTCATTCATTTCTTATCTTCTTCCAGCATACCCTAAAATCTGTTCAAGGGCTTCCCAGTTTTCCCTTTCAAGTCGACTGTCAGCAAAGGACTCTGATTTTATCCAGTGTAAATTCTTTCATACCCTTGTCTCTTGCTCTCAAATGCCTTGGCTTCATCCTTGGTTTATTTTCCTTTCTGTCACAGATGTGAAGGTGTCTTTCTTCTTAAACTCTCCACTCACTGACTCTCTTGATCTTAATTTTTGTATTTTTAGTAGAGATGGGTTTCACCATGTTGGCCAGGTCGGTCTCGAACTTCTCACCTGAGGTGATCCACTTGCCTCGGCTTCTTAAAATGCTAGATTTACAGGCATGAGCCACCGCCCCTGGCCCCTGTGCATTTTTTTTCTTTTTCTTTTTCTTTTTTTTTGAGACAGAGTGTCACTCTGTCGCCAGGCTGGAGTGCAGTGGCACAATCTCGTCTCACTGCAACCTCCGCCTCCTGGGTTCGAGCCATGCTTCTGCCTCAGCCTTCCGAGTAGCTGGAACTATAGGCGCCCGCCACCACGCCCAGCTAATTTTTGTGTTTTTAGTAGAGACAGGGTTTCGTCATGTTGGCCAGGATGGTCTCCGTCTCCTGACCTCGTGATCTGCCCGCCTCGACCTCCCAAAGTGCTGGGATTACAGGCGTGAGCCACCGTGCCCAGCCCACTGTGCATTCTTAATTCAAATACTGGAGAGTGAGATCTCTCTGATGAAATTCACTGAACAGAAGATTTTGCCCTGGATTACCTCATAGACTGGAGTTACCCTGTTAAATGTTTGTCTTTGATGACCGGTCTTGGTCCAATCACTTCTGGGCTGAATGAACAGGATTATATGATAATAAACATTGATACCAACAGACATGAAGATGATAAAATAGCTTCATTTAGTCATGTTGGGGGGTGTTTCCAGCCAGGATTTGAGTGTAAGTTTGTAATTACAAACTTTTTCTCCTTTGCGGTCAAATTTGCACGTTCCCAGTCAGTGCCCCACCCACCTGGATGTCAAAATTTAAGGGGCATTGGCCGGGCGCGGTAGCTCAAGCCTGTAATCCCAGCACTTTGGGAGGCCGAGACGGGCGGATCACAAGGTCAGAAGATCGAGACCATCATGGCTAACACGGTGAAACCCTGTCTCTACTAAAAAATACAAAAAAAAAAAAAAAAAAAAAACTAGCCGGGCGAGGTGGCGGCGCCTGTAGTCCCAGCTGCTCGGGAGGCTGAGGCAGGAGAATGGCGTAAACCCGGGAGGCGGAGCTTGCAGTGAGCTGAGATCGTGCCACTGCACCCCAGCCTGGGCAGAGCGAGACTCCGTCTCAAAATAAATAAATAAATAAAATTTAAGGGGCATAAAAGTTCGCTAATCAAGATAAATAACATTTTAAATGCAACATTTTCAAAAGTCAAAATTTATACAAAAGATACATGGTGAACAAAATATCAAAATGTATTACTGGTTTTCCTGTTCCTCAGGCTTCACTATGGCCTGGTTTGGCACTTATCCTAACTGCTCCAACTAAAATAATATAAAATGTGCCCTTTTAGTTACAGTTTTGCTTGTTTCTTCCTGCAAGCCTGCTAAGTCTATTTCTTTGAGGTCTATTTCTCCTGAATGTGTTTGGAAATATAAATATTTGGACATTTAATTCTATATGGTTAAGAGACTTCCTAATTCAGAGCAGATTTTGTGATTATACATAGTAAAGCTCTCACTGCATAGATTCATGGTTCTTGCTAAAATTGAAGGTATGGATAAAAGGAGAAAGAAGCAAAGCATACACAATTGGAAACAATGGTGTAAAAATGTGTTGGGGAATCATAATGGGGCTCAGGGCTGCTAAGAAAACATAAATTCCTTCCCTTCCCCGCCAAGGTCATGATTACCCTTGACCTCTCCATGTTATTCAGTGATTTAGACTGGCTCCTCTTGGTTGAAACATTTTTAGGAAACCAGGTTCTCATGGTTCCCTTATGCCCCTGCCTTGTACCTCTTTATTTTTTTTATTGCCATTTTCTCTTTCTCCCACTTCCTCAAGGAAGGTGTAAGTCAAGGCTCAATCCTCAGAATTCTTGCTTTTCTTTTTCATCATCGTAACAATCTCATTCACCCTCACAGTCCAATTTTCATTCCCACGGAGATCCTTCCAGAACAACACATCTCTAGTCCTGGATGTCTCAATTTCTAACAGCTCTTGTATTTGTCCTTTGTCTTTACTGTTCCACCTTACCCTCCTACATGTCCATATCACCTCACACCTAGACCTGTATGTAGGGTATAAAAAAATGGGTAGGAAGTTGGCCTGGCACGGTGGCTCATGCCTGTAATCCCAGTACTTTGGGAGGCCAAGGGGCAGATCACCTGAGGTCAGGAGTTCGAAACCAGCCTGCCCAACATGGCGAAACTCCATCTCTACTAAAAATACAAAATATTAGCCGGGTGTGGTGGTGGGCACCTGTAATCCCAGCTACTGGGGAGGCTGAGGTAGGAGAATCGCTTGAACATGGGAGGCGGAGGTTGAAGTGAGCCGAGATTGATCGTGCCATTGCACTCCAGCCTGGCGACAAGAGCGAAACTCCATCTCAAGGAAAAAAAAGGGGGGCAGGGGGGACATGTCGTTAGCTCCAAAACCATTCTTACTTTTTTACTTTATTGAAGGATATCAATGTTGTATTTGCTTGAGAGAAGTTAGTTAATATACAATTTCCATTATATAGTTCTTATAGAGAAGAACTATGTTAAATTAATTGTTTAAGGTCCTGAAACATTATGAATAAAAAGCCTGTAATGGAAACCTCTGCTTCTCAAGTCTCCACCATCTGCTGGAGGAATAAGAATTACTAGCTTAGTACCTTGGAGAAACTAACAACCACTTCAGGGGATCGGCTTGGCAAACCTCAGTCTTTCCTTTTTAACTGTCTATTTTGGAGAATTTCAAACTATGCAATACATAAAAATTAACTTAATGAATTCAGTGTATTTACCACCCAGCTTTAGTAATTATGGATTCATGGCTAATATTGTTTGATTTCTACTCCTCCTTACTTCCCTTTCACCCTAAACCAGTCTCTTGATCTGTTTATATCTCTCTTTTGTTTTCTGGGTCTACTTTGCCCTAGGTCCTTCAATTGTGATAAAATTATTGCTCATGATGTTAGCTCTTTGACTTCAAGCCCCCAGTGTCAGTCATTATTTTCTTACATCTGTCCTGGTATCCCAAGATTAGCAATTTCATAGCAGACCTGCCCTCTTTGGGCACAGCCCTTGTATCAGTTAGCCTTGCTTCATAACAAACCATCCCATAACTTAGTAGACTTAAACCACAGCCATTTTATTTATCTCTTGGTCTTGTTCTCCCCCAAATCTTCTTAGATATAGCTCTCTTAGTTATTTTCCCAGTCACTGCATAAAATGAAAGTGTAATGTTACTTTCAAGACATGAGTTAATGAGATCAAGGACCTCACAGTTACTATTATTTTGTTAGAAATTTTGCCTGGGAATAAAAAGAATGACTTGACCGTCACGAATGATTTTGTCCAATATTACTGTTTTAAACTACAGCCTAATAAAAATTACAAACAGAAACTCTCAAATTATCTATTAACTTCAAAACTGATTGCTTGACCTACTAAGCAATGCAATTTTAACCATCATTTCCAAGCCACTTACACCAACATACCCATTTTCTTTTCTCTCTTTTCTGTCAGTTTCATCATCCACTGCTTCCCTTGCTCCACTCAAGAACTCTATGCCTGAATTTTCTGTTCACAAAAACTTATGCATCTTCCAATGAATAATGGGGAAGATATTTTCTAACATGAATCAAAATAAATGGAGATGTAAAGGAAATAATGCACAATGCAGCGACTTGAGTATTACGTTGGAAGGACATGCAAGTTAGTTAGGTGTCCCCCTCAGGTTCGCTTGGTTGCTGGTGTGGCAAAGTGGAGTTGTGTTTGCCTTGGGTACAAGAGGACTCTTATCTTAAAATAACTCTTTAGGGAATGGTGAGATAGCTACAAGAGGTAGCTGCTATTCAGGTCTGAATACCCTCTCACCCTTAAAGAAGAATATCCTTACAATGAAGCATTGTTCTTTCTACCTGTTCACTAGGTAGAGAAGCAAACAAGACAGAGAGTAAATCATATATTTAACCAGAAATACATGTGTTTGTTAACCTTGTTGCCTGATTCATTTATTTTTTTTCAATATTCAATAAATATATATATATTTTGAGTTCCTGCCATGTGCCAAATAATATATTAGGCACGGGCGCCAGAGTGGGTTTATAGTACAGGAGTGAATACAAGAGTCAATAATGTGTTTCTTAGTGAGGCTCACATTTTAAGACAAACATTAGATGGCTGTAGGTGCTCAACAGAATAATAAAGTAAGAAGGGAGATATGGAGTGAGGATTTTGCAATGTTAAGATAGCTGAGAAGATGATATATGAGAAAAGAACTAAAGAAAGTGTGGGAGTCAAGCGTGCAAATATCTGGGAGAAGCAGGTTCTACACAGAATAAAGAGCAAGGGCAAAGACTGAGGCGGAAGTATGCTTGGCAGGTTTAAGGAACAGCAACTATGGCTAAAGCTGAGTTAATAAAGAGGATATAGGATATGAGTAATGGAGGGTGGTCAAATCAGGTAAAGCCCTGTTGGACATTGTAAGAACTTTGGCTTCTATTTTGAGAAATTGGAAAGGATAATTCTGAACAAAGAACTGAAGGAATTCCCCTTCTATTTTAACAGGATCACGCTGGTGCAAAATTCATAATAGACAGGAGCCGAATGAGGAGGTGGAAATGGAGGTAGGGATGCCTATTTGGAGGGTACTGCAATAATCCAGGTGACAGATGTTGGTTGGTGGCTTGGACCAAGATGGTGGCAATAGAAGTTGTAACAGTGGTTAGGATAGGGAATTCTTTGAAATAGATGCCGTAAGATTTACCAATGATCTGAAGGATGAAGACATTAATGAAATGTGAGAAAAAGAGAAGAGTTCAAAATAACTATAAATTTTGGACTGAGGACTTGGAAAAAGAAACTATCATTTCCTTAGATGGGGAAGCTTCAGACGACACAGATTTTTGATTTTTTGTTTTGTATTTAAGTAAAGGTAATGGTGGCGGGGAAGGGAGAGAAGGAGTTCTGTTTAAGACATGCTGATTTTTTTTTTTTTTTTTTTTTTTTTTTTTTGAGACGGAATCTTGCCTGTCGCCCAGACTGGAGTGCAGTGGTGTGATCTCTGCTCACTGCAAGCTCTGCCTCTCAGGTTAACGCCATTCTCCTGCCTCAGCCTCCTGAGTAGCTGGGACTACAGGGGTCTGCCACCACGCCCGGCTAATTTTTTGTATTTTTAGTAGAGACGGGGTTTTACTGTGTTAGCCAGGATGGTCTTGATCTCCTGACCTCGTGATCCGCCTGTCTCGGCCTCCCAAAGTGCTGGGATTACAGGTGTGAGCCACCGCGCCCAGCCAAGACATGCTGATTTTGAAGTGCTCTTAGACATTCGGGTAGAGTTATCTAATTGGTAATTGAATAGAGGAGACTAAATTTCAGGGAAGAGTTTTCAGCTAGAGATACAAACTTAAGAGTCCTTGATATAATAATGATATTTACAGTGAGAAGATGGAATGAAATCATGAAGACAGTGAAGATGCAGAAAAAGAAAGATACTTTTTTTTTTTTTTTTTTTTT
>NW_016803880.1:3786717-3802788 GCF_001698545.2 Rhinopithecus bieti | reverse complement strand
CTTTTTTTTTTTTTTTTTTTTATGACGGAGTCTTGCTCTGTCACCCAGGCTGGAGTTCAGTGGCATGATCTTGGCTCACTGCAACCTCCACCTCCCAGGTCCAAGTGATTCTCCTGCCGCAGCCTCCCGAGTAACAGAGATTACAGGCACATGCCACAGTGCCCAACTAATTCTTGTGTTTTTAGTAGAGATGGGGTTTCACCACGTTGGCCAGGTCTCGAACTCCTGACTTCAAGTGATTTACCCGCCTTGGCCTCCCAAAGTGCTGGGATTACAGGTGTGAGCCATGTGCCTGGCCAGGAAAACACAATTTTAATTTTATTTATTTTTTTCTTTTTAAAAATTTACGTTTCAGAGTCAGGAGATAAACTGTGCGGGTTTTACAAGAGTACATTGCATGATGCTAAGGTTTGGGCTTCTATTGATCCCATCACCCAGATAGTGAACTTAGTATCCAATTGGGAGTTTTTTAGGCTTTGCTCCTTTCCCTCCCTCCCTCCCTCCTTTTGGAGTTTCCAGAGTCTATTTTTTCCATCTTTATGTTCATGTGTACCCAGGGTCTAGCTCCCATTTTTAAGTGAGAACATGTTGTATTTGGTTTTCCGTTTCTACTTTGCTTAGGATAATGGCCTCCAGCTGCATCCATGGTGCTGCAAAATACATGACTTCATTCTTTTTTATGGCTGCATAGTATTCCATGTTGTATATGTACCACATTTTCCTTATTAAATCCACTGTTGATAGGCACCTAGGGTTGATTCCATGTCTTGGCTGTTGTGAATAGTGCTGCAGTGAACATAGGCGTTCACGTGTCTTTTTGAAAGAATAGTTTATTTTCCTTTGGGAATAGACCCAGTGATGGGATTGCTGGTCAAACAGCAGTTTTATTTTTGGTTCTTTGAGAAATCTCCAAATTGCTGTCCACGGTGGCTGAGCTAATTTACATTCCCACCAGCAGTGTATAAGCATTCCTTTTTCTCCACAGCCTTGCCAACACCTGTTATTTTCTGACTTTAAAAAAAAAATCATAGCCGTTCTGACTGGTGTGAGATGTTATTTCATTGTGGTTTTGATTTGCATTTCTCTCATGATTAGTGACATTGGGCATTTTTTTGTGTGCTTGTTTTGGCCACTAAGACATACTTTTTAGAGATTAGGGATAGGAGACTGTGAAAGGGTAGCCAGTAGGTAGGAGAAAATGAGAAATACGGATTCCTGGAAGTCAAGAGAAGATATACTTTCAAGGAGAAAGGAGTGATCCCATGTCAAATTCTACAGGTAGGCAAGTAAAATGAGGGTAGTGAGTGATTGACTCAGTTTGTCTCTCGGGTCACATTCCTAAAACTTCTTAAGAAAGGGCCAGTAGAGAAACGGATTTAAGAAGTGCGAATAATTTGACTGCTCATCTATCTGAAGTGTCCCTGAGTGGCTTCGCCTCATAAGGGTGGTGAAGCCACGCTGGGATTTTCTTCCTTCCTCACAATTCCAGGAGGGACCTTCCCAAAGTTTAGTTCAGAAGGATGGCTTTCTCCTGAAAAGAACTTTCCTTTGTTTGAAGATACATGTTTCTCCATCAGTGTCTCCAAACAAACCCTAAGGATTCATGACAGGGGAGCAGGATTTCTTCCAAGACGTCTATGTAACTTCTCAACCACCACAGTGGGACTCTGTCGGGTCTTTAGGGGAGATGGGAAACTTGCTCTCCTCAAAAAAAGGGTTATGCACTTGTGTTTTTTCAAGCTGTCATTAAAAAAAAAAAAAAGTAAGCATTTAACAAGCAGCTACAAAGCAATTACAGACTGAAAACCACCTCTTTATAAAGCAGAAGCCATAAAGACAATGGACACTGTGTAACGACCAACAACGGCTGCAGGATTCACGGGAAACACGAGGGTCATGCACATAAAGCGTAAAGTGGCTGGAAAGTGTGGGTGCTGCTGTGCGTGGGTGGAGGGGGCCATGGAGAGGCTTTATGAAAAAGGAGGGGGAAGGCAGGCTGCCAAAAGAGTTCTTTCTCTAGAGATAGCCAGAAAGAGAACATAAATAAACAGTGACTCATTCTGTGTGATGCTATAAACCTTGTCCAGCAGACCTTATTTACGTAGGAGAGAGGACTGTGATGACTCCGGTTGTTTGAGAGAATACGAAAGAACTATTGGATTGAACCCTAATTTGACTCAGGTTACCAGTCCCTAAGACTGCCAGTTTTACTTTCTTTGGGAAATTTTAGAAAGAAAGCAAAATGCACGTAGGACAAATAGAGACTAATATGAGATGATGACAATATCCAGAAATTCATATTTAACTTTTCAAGGAACTGCTTATCAAACGTATTTCTAAATCTTCGAAACATATGGGATTTCTAGTTGAAGATTTCTGAACAAAGTCAACTGTCTGTTTTATTCACTCAAATAAATCATATGCAAATTAGACACTAAAGGACACTGTACTCTTAATACAATCATCCACAACATATTTCCGGTCTATTTCTGTATCTATTTATCTCTACATTCATGTATCATATATGTAAAAGATTGGAGAACATTTTGACATTTCCCTATACAAATAAATGCAGCCTATATTTCTGCTTGTTTCAGAGTTTCTCCATGAAACTACCTCAGAAGTAGATTCTCCAGTTTGCACAAATCAGAAATCAAATCATAATTACATATGCTCTTTTCTGCTGATATTTATTCGGTGCTTTCATTTGGCAACGTTTGACAGTTTTGTTTCTTCCAAACTTATCAAGAGATCTTCCTTCTTTGGCCTAAATTCTTTCTTACAATGGTACAAGATTTAAGAAGAAAACATTCACAAATACGTCCTGATGTGCACTCACTGGTTTACTAGATTAGGGCTGATAGTGGCATTTCTTTTCTTTTGCGAGGACTAGAAACCTGAAATTACACAGCAATTCAAGAAGGGACCACAGTGGTTGGAGGCGAAATTCCTTTTCCAGGAAAGAAGCAGGGCAGTACTGGTAACGTGTGTCAACCTGGCTTTGCCCAGATTTGGAGCATGAATCAACTCACACAGTGTGATTTCTATGTGCTCTACCCACTCCAACTATGAACTGATACTGAAAATTTGACATAGAAATCATGTTAAAAATGCAAAGAGTCATGATGAGAACACATGGACACATAGAGGGGTAGAGGGGAACAACACACACTGGGGCCTTTTGGAGGGTGGAGGGTGGGAGTAGAAAGAAGATCAGGAAAAATAACTAATGGGTACTAGGCTTAATACCTGGATGATGAAATGATTTGTACAGCAAACCCCCATGACACAAGTTTACCTGTGTAACAAGCCTGCATATGTACCCCTGCACTTAAAATTTTTTTTAAAGCAAAACACAACAAAAGTCCTAAAAAAATACACAGCATGAAGGGAGAAATCGTTTTAAATCCTGAAAAGCGTAGTGATTTTCTTTTGTCTTTTTCTAGAGACAGGGTCTTATTCTGTTGCCCAGGTTAAAATGCAGTGGCATTAACAGCTCACAGCAGGCTCCAACTCCGACTCAAAGGATCCTCCCATCTAACTCTTCTCCAGTAGCTGGGACTAGAGGTGTGCGCTACCACACCCCACCTTTTTTTTTTTCTCTCTTTAGAGACGTGGTTTTCCTCTGTTTTCCAGGTGGTCTCAAACACCTGGTCTCAAGTGATATTCTCACCCCCGCCTTCCAAAGTTCTGGGATTAAAGGCATGAGTCACTATGCCCAATCTGATGGTTTCCTTGTTTCTTGATTTTCTTTTATTCTTGTAGGCCAGTTACTGCCAAGATATGCTCTCTACTGCTTGACAAAGGTAGTAGCAGGGATACACTATTCTGTCTTAAGAAACAGTGGACTGGGCCAGGCGCGGTGGCTCAAGCCTGTAATCCCAGCACTTGGAGGCCGGAGACGGGCGGATCACAAGGTCAGGAGGGATCGAACATCCTGGCTAACACGGTGAAACCCGTCTTTACTAAAATAATACAAAAAAAACTAGCCCAGGGGGAGGGTGGGCGGCGCCTGGTAGTCCCAAGCCACTCGGGAGGCTGAGGCAGTGGAGACATGGCGTAAACCCGTGGGAGCGGAGCTTGCAGTGAGCTAAGATCCGCCACTGCACTCCAGCCTGGGCCCGACAGGGCTAAGACTCCGTCTCAAAAAAAAAAAAAAAAAAAAAAAAAAAAAAAAAAAAAAAAAAAGAAACAGTGGACTGGAAATCTATTCCTTTCAGCTTTATTGTTTGTCACTTTTTTGTGCCGAGCATAAGCCCTAACCTGACACAGACTCACCCACAGATGCCTACACAGCAATATATGTAAACACACACCCACTCACACCCTCGCACATACACGCCATCCACAGGAAAGTGTCACAAACTCCAATCAATCCATGTTTCCCATGTCCACTGTTTCTCTGGCCCGAACCATCATCATCCCGTAGTACTGCCTGGTGAAGTGTGTGGTTCCCACAGTCAGACTGATGTGGTTCCAAGCAGGTTGCTTCCCCTTGTTCTTCTGCTCAATGTTGTTGGTTTTAGCACCTGCCTGAAAAGATTTGTGAAGACGAAGCTAATTCATGTAAAGTGTTTAACGTAGGTGATGCTTAAGAAATATCACCTCTCATTATTGGAGTGTGTATTGGTTTCCTATTGATGCTGAAACAGTGTCACAAACTTAATCGCTTACAACAGCACAAATTTGTTATCTTATAGTTCTGCAGGTCAGAAGTCTGATGTGGGTCTCACTGGGTTAAAATCAAGATGTCAGCAGGAGTACTTTTACTTCTGGAAGCTCCAAAAGAGAATCTATTTCCTCACCTTTTTCAGATTCTAGAGACCAACCACATTCCTTGACTCATGGCCCCCTTCCTCCATCTTCAAAGCAGCAACGCTGCATCTCTCTGACCCATCTTCCGTCATCTTTCTAATTGTAGTTGGTAGAGGTTTTCTGCTCCCTAAGGACTTGTGTAACTACATTGGGCCTTCTAGAATTATCTAGGTTAATCTCAAGGTCCATAACCTTAATCACATCTTCAAGAAAAAATCCCTTTTTTCTTGAAGATAACATATTCACAGCCTCCAGGTTTGGGACATGGTGGACATCTTTGTCTGGGAGGGTATTATTCTGCTTCCCACACAGGGAATATTACTGATTATAAATCTGAATGAAAAATTTGAATGCATCTTCATTGCGTTGGCTGTCCCATATGTTTCTATCCATTAACTCCTCCATTAACACCATGTTCTAATAAGGCAGGCCCTATGGTGATCAAGTCCATGCATGCATGAAACTGGGAACCTCATGGAGCTGTACCACCATCATGGCACAAAAAGCACAGAAATTATTTTAAACTAGCCTTTGATATGGAACAGATACATACAATGATAAGATCTAGATATTGCACATTCACTTATTTGCTTTCTCAATCACTCAACAAATATTTATCAAGTGCTTAACATGAAAAAGCCACACCACAAAAGGAAATCTCAATTTCTGGCAAGCTTTCAAAGCCATAAACTATGACATCATCCTTTCTCAAACAAACCAACCATTATAAACATCCCAGAATAGGCTTTATGAAGCCTTCTCTGGAGAAGGGCTCTTAACCTAGGGCATGTGCAGAGGCTCCAGTAGTCTGGGATTTCCTGTTAACTGCATGACAAATTGTGCATGTCTGTGTGTTTGGGGGATAGGGGAGAGGCTCCGTTGTTTTCACCTAGTTCAAAAAGGGGTCTATAATCCACTGAAGGTTAAGCGTGGCAGCTCCAGGCTATCGCAGTTTAGGAGGCTAAAGACCTTACTGCCCAGTTTCTCCATTTGGCTCCAGAAACTTTCCATAGAACTCAGCAAATAGTACTGTGTACTTGGGCTCAGCCCTTGAGTTACTGACACACCATCACATCCCTCTCTTTTCTGCTTCTGTCTGCTCACTTCTTACGCTACTAATGAGCACAAATACCTCTGCTTAACTATGTTCCGTGTGACAAAGGAAGATTAAGAGTTAGACAATGGCAGAACTTGAAGATCAGTTCTCCAAGTTCTAAAGTCTCCTTTCCTTTTCCTACCCTGAACAATTCCTATTTTGATAGTCCCATTCCCTCTATTATCTACATCCAGTTATGTACTATAAATCACGTGTGAAGAGAAGGTATGAAAACCAAGATGGGAAGAGGATTGTGTTTACACCTAAGACCTGTCCTTCCCACATCAAAAAATAATAATGATAATAAAATCAATTGAAAAAGGAAATAAACAAAGTGATATGCTTCTACATAGATTGAATAAAGAACCACTCCTTTCTGCTGCCCTCTTTCCAAAGCAGCGTGTTTGAAAAAGCATTACTTCTTTCAGAGTACAACACTTGATTCCTCTAGGTCAAGGCCAACCGTGGGTGGTTTGGGCTGTGCTCACATTTAGGAATGCCTCCAGTTCAGGCTCTGCAGACCTACTGTCTTAACTCTTTACTGCTCTCTCCTCCCCTCTGATTCCAAGAAAAGCACGAGGACACAACATTGAGTCCCATTTCTGAATATTTCAGTTGTTCTGTGTAGAAGGTGCTGCCACCCTTTCCAGGCCACCTTCCCCCATCAGATTGCAGAGTAGCAGGGCCCTGACTGACCTTGAAGAGTCACTCCCAGGCCCTTGGATAGCTCACCCTGCAGAAGTCTCGAAGTGGGTGGCAAGTGGGTGATATGCCTTACGGAGATGTGTATGTAAGTCTATGCATTCATACACATTGTACATGGTTGTGAACTGAGCCCATTTATGGTTTTGGTATGTGTTCTTTGTTTCCTCACTTTAAAGAGTGTCCTTGTCTCTCCTTCCAGTCTCAATGGTCCCATTGCTCATTAAATGGTCCCATTGCTCATTAAATCACTTCTCATATACCTAACCCCGTCTACCTGCACTTCCTGGGCATGATGTGAGCAGAAACTATGTTTTCATCTGTTGATTTTATGTCTTAATGTCTTAATGTTGCTGGTGGTACCAGCAACAGATAGAATGAAGGTGACAGAATGAGTTAGAAGTTAGCTACAGCTGGGTTACTAAGTGACCTCATTGAAGTGGATGAACATAATCAATATGTAAAATATCTGTGATTTTATGGCATTTGGGGATTGTATAAATAAAAGAGTAAACTATACACTGCATTTTAAATTTGGAACTGAGTTTCTGCTTTGAATGAATTCATTTTTATACAGGACTTTGGATCTACTAAATGATCTCTGCTTACTGCCTGGTCTGTCTGCAGGATCACATGATCACACATGATGTTACTTTTATTTTAATCCATTCGGAAAGTTTCCAGGAGACTGAGAAAGAGAAAATGCTCATAGGGGAGTTTACTCAACATGGTCTAGTTTTGTTATCCATAGAAAATGGACTGGTGGAAGTGGCCCACAAAGTACACAACCGGGTCAGTGTCCCACGCTCTGTTCAAATTCTGTGTTCTTGTGAGCAGCCTTCTCATGACAGAGCCCTAGAGAAGGACAGCATTGAGCAACTTTCAAACATCACAGCATCAGCTAAGAGCCAGAGAGAGACTTGAGGAGAAAACTACTGTGACACAAGGATGCAATGATCTCAAATTAAAAGCAGTTACACAATTAACACAGTGGCCCGCTTACCACAGCCTCAGGACACAGTGGAAAGCTTCAGCCATTCATTACCATTCACATGTTTTGTCCAAATGGCAAAACGTTTAGGAAGAAAACCAAATTCTAAAATACTTTTTTCCTACCTTGTTCAATTCCTGATTTGAAATAGTAGAAGGGGGAAAAACATTTCAGCTGAAACTGAATGCATTGGCAAGCTAGAGATTATCAAAAGAGGGAGAATGAAGAGAATTTTTTACAGGCACTGGTGGAGAGAATTATGCAACTTCCCACTACGCAAACTTTTGTGATTGTAAATTCTGCTACCTTTTAAGGAGAAAATACCATCAGCCTGCAACTTGAGAGCTTTTATGAGAACCAGGAAAGGGATTTTCCTTCACTCACATCTGTCTTCATTTGCTGAGTGTATGCTGCAGATTTCATGCTGGTTAGCTCAGTCTAAGAAGTAGAAGACAACTAGCATTAAATAAAGCAAATGCATGTGTCCTTATTTTTAAAAATTACATGAAAAAAGGCTTGCCTTGGACTATATGGTCTATTGTTCCCAATAGCAAAAGGTAACAAAGTCAATATAAGCAAATTCACAGGATTGAAGTAGAGACTTTTTCCTATTTATGTGGGTGAAACAAAGGATTATCTTTCAAGAACATTTTCAGACATCTTCACACATTTATGTTTTTATATAGATAAGGATATATACCATTAAAATGTGCGTGGATTTTTTATTTTGGCTTCTTCCATACTCAGTCATTTAGTATCATGGAATCATAGAAACTTTGGTTTTATGACGATTTCGCCAGGATCTCAAACATGTTTTTAAAAATCACTTCTTTCAGATAATCCACATCATGAACTTTGCTCTTTCATTTTATTTGTGCATTGGTATTTGCTAATCAACTACATTTTCTAAACTAAGGTATCAATATTTCCAACAGGGATTTGTCTGTTAACACAGGATGCGTGACAGATGGAGAGTCAGAACCACGTACATATAATTTATCTTTGGATCTTTGGTGAATATTCCATAGACTTTATTTTCTCAGGTCATTTTTTTTTTTTTTTTTTTTTTTTTTTTTTTTTTTTACCAATTAGACCATTCTTAACATGCTAACAATTAGAATGAAAAGTGAAAACTTGAATCAATGAACAACTACCTAATCTTGGGAACCATGACAACCCAATTACAAATCCCTGTGAACTGAAAGCATGTATGGAAGGGGTGAGATGGTTGTGGGGATGCAGCTATTAACTATGAAGGTTCTTCTTCTTCTTTTTTTGAGATGGAATCTCACTGTGTTGCCCAGGCTGGAGTGCAGTGATGCGATCTCAGCTCACTACAACCTCTGCCTCCTTGGTTTAAGCAATTCTCCTGTCTCAGCCTCCCGAGTAGTTGGGACTGCCGGTGCATGCCAGCACACCCGGCTAATTTCTGTATATATATATATGTATATACATAGTTTAATAGAGACAGAGTTTCACCATGTTGGCTATGCTGGTCTTGAACTCTTGACCTCAAGTGATATGCTCGCCTTGGCCTCCCAAAGTGTTGGAATTACAGGCATGAGCCACCGCACCCGGCCCCTGAAGATTCTTCTTAAGGGAATGTAATTTCTTTGTAGAAATGAAATATCATGTAATATAAAATTGGCAATATAATCTGAGTTCTAATATTACAGTTTTGGTTGTTATATTTAATATTTTTAACATGATTATACATCTTTGAATCTAACAAATATGCCTAATTGAAGAATAACTTGTACAATTCCGTATTTGACATGGCATCACTTTAATTCTGAAATTCAAGAAATATCTTAGAACATTTGTAAAAATCAGCAGTTATGTTAACAATAATACAAGTAAGAAATCTCTCCTTGGCCCTACCCTACCTCCTCTGATCCCCATTTCCCTTCATTCTTGCCTTGTTTTCTTATACTTCGTTTGCTACTTCCTTCCCAACTTTAGCATAAACCTGCTCCTTAGTTGCTTTGTATATTGGGGGAAACTTTTTGCTTTTTTCTGGAAGCAACAAATCCTTCTTAATTTGACAGGGTATTGTTGAGACTGGAAGCAGCAGACAGTATTGTGTACCTGCCTTTATTAATCTGTGTACACATTTTAGAAGTTGCTTGGGTAATATCATGTGGGTTCCCTTTCATTTCCTTTCTTGCCTTGCCTTATCTCACAGTTCCATCCTTTCCCATGAATATCTTCTCCTAACTTAGCAAAGAATATCTCATAAGACACAAACAAGCATGAAGGCAAAAGAGAAGAACAATTTTTGGAGTGACCTATTTTAGCCCATTTTTTTTTTTCATTTCTAATTATAGTTTCTGAGATTCCTCCAGCTCCCAATTTTTAGAATCCATTCTTTTCTTTTGTATCCCATATAGCATTTATTGCACAATTTTAAAATAATTACAGACAGTTATTTGGTGTTTCAGTGTGTCAGGCACAGATCTAATGATAACGTTTAATCCTCACAACAGCTTTATGGTTACTGCCTTCACTTTACAGATGAGGAAACTGGGGCTTGGATATGTTAAGTCTTACTCAAGGTCAATCAGTTAATAAGAGATGGAGCTCAGATTTGTACTAAGTTGCTAGAACAGCTGAATCTCTGCTATTAACTGCTCCTCCTTGACAATGACTTGCCCAAGATGCTGCTGCAATCAATAGATTAGACATTGTGTTAGGAGTCTCTGGCTTCTCTTATTGGATTAGTTTCTGATATGGTTTGGCTCTGTGCTCCCACCAGAATCTCATGTTGAGTTGTAATTCCCAATGTTGGGGGAGGGAGCTGGTAGGAGGTGATTGGATAATGGGGACAGATTTCCCCCTTGCTGTTCTCATGGTAGTGAGTGAGTTCTCATGATATCTGTTTGTTTAAACATGTGTAACACCACCCCCTTTGCTTGCTTCCTCCTGCTCCAGCTATGTGGACGTGCCTCCTTACTCTTCACCTTCTGCCATGGTTGTAAACTTCCTGAGGTCTCCCCAGCCATGCTTTCTGTACAGCCTGTGGAACTGTGAGCCAATTAAACCTCTTCTCTTTATAAACTATCCAGTGTTGGGTAGTTCTTTATAGCAATGTGAGAACAGACTAATACAGTCCCCTTTAAAGTTTCTGAATTTGAGGCATTTAGCATTATCCATTACATAATTAATGGCTTGTTTCTCTTTTTTCCCTCCACAATGACCAAATTAAGAGTAACTCTGTGGACCTTTGATGCTATCCAAAAATCTCTTTGGAGACTCTTGGTTAGGAAATTGTGCTTATAATCTCTTGGCTTCCCTTCTCTTGGTAGAAAGATAAACCCCTGGGAAACACACTAGGTATGTATTTAATTAAATAAATTACTGCTAAGCATTATAAAATGTAATGCCCAAAAGGATTAATATACTCAGTCATGACCCACCAAATTTATTCAGCTCTAGTCCCTGGTTGAATATTAGACAGGTAGGAAAGGCTCAATAAATCCTGAATGAATGAACCGAGTCAGATTCACTCAAGGAAGCAACTTTGGTGTTCTACTATGTGTTAGAAAGCCTAAACTCATGAATGGGATAAAATGAGGTATGATGGACTGAATACCTAACCACCTACTGTGGAGCTGTGCAGAGAACGAAGGCTCCTGAGCACCTGATGGACAAAACTCACGTCCCATTCCCCCTCCATCTAAGCTGCCTTTGCTCTATTGACTTGGCCTATCATTTTTAGTCTGCCAAGGGAATTGAATCAATGCCACCATCTTCTGCCAAAAAAGCACTAGTGATCTCCAAAATATTTATCAATTAGTACAGGCTGTGCCTCAACCAGTCAGAATCGGCACTGGCGGTAAACAACCTGCACAGCTGTACTGGGGCTTACCTGCTGAAAATCTGCACTGCTTGTAAACCCTGCAATCTCAAATCTTCCTAGAGGCCCATGTGTTTCTAAGAAGCTCCCTCTCATTGCTATGAAAAGATCTAGCCCCTATACACATTGTTTTAACCATCCATTTTAGAAAAATTCCTGGGAAATTTGTCAGAATCTGTGTAATCATCATTAATTTAGCAATTCTCAAAGGTAAACCAGAGTTCATCCAGCTGCAGCTTATTCCATTGATCACAATAATCCACCCCACCCAGAACTTTCCTCATGAAAGGAATCTTCTTGGAGTGGCCATCTGGATCGTGTTATCCTAATCAGAGTGTAGCGAGCATACAGGGTGCAGACACTCTTTCCACTGAAGAGTCAGGCTCACTCATTCTTGGATGTGCTTCCCCCTTTCCTTTCACTTCCCTCTTTCTTTCTTTTATCTCCACTGGAGAGGTATTGGATGATTTACTGACATTAAAAAATAAGACTATAATAAATTTTATTTTCTCTGAGTAATGTGCACTTCTGCAAACTGCCACCCCCATTTCTACACATTAGGCATGGGGTAGGGGTGAGGGGTGGCCTAAACTGAAAACAAAACCTTCCAATTTGCAGATAATTGTTTAATGGGCACAAGCTTCAGCTCATTCTTGGATTTTCCATATCGCAAACCAGTGGCCCCAAATTTAGTTTAAAGCTTTTCTCTATACTTGATTTCCAGGCCTTTGTATTCACAGATCTATATACTTTCACATGACCATATGAATGAAAAGCTTTCATTATCAATATAGTACAGTAAAAATGAAAGCACAAAGTTACTGGCAAACGTGAACTGACCACTGGGGTATTAAAACATTTCTAACAAAATCTCTAAAGCCGTTGAATTTTGATTTTTTAATTTATAACCTAGATAAGGGATGAAAACTAGCCCTTATCAATGGCCAAGTCAGTTAACATATTAGGATATTTTATCCATACTTCTATAGTCCTTCCATAAAAATGAAATAATTAAAAGGCAATTAAATGCAAATATAGTGTTCTGTGTTTCAAATCAGCACCCAAAGTAATGAATGAGCATTTGATCTTTGCTCTGTACCAACGGGATGAATCAACAAATGAATCAACAAATTGCAAAACAGGAAATCTAAATTTCCGTCAGTTGAAGAACAGGGGGACAGCTTATTCAGAATAGTGGAATATTTTCCAAACATCAATTTAGAATCAAATAGGCTACAAATTAAGAGAAAAACCAAAGTAATGGCTTAAAGAAGTAAAAGATTTTCTGAGGTGTCAAAAAATCCAGAAGCTGACAGTCAAGGGTTCTTGCAGGTGTCAAGGGAGACATCACGGAACCAGGCTCCCTCAGTTATCGTCTACTGCTTTTAATTTCGTGGCCACAAAATAGCTACAGCAACTCCAGCCATCACATTCTCATTCTAGGCAGAAAGAATAGTTTTGGCAAGTGTAAAATGCCAAAGTTTTTTTCTCACGATGTTTTACCATTCTTATTTAAGAATTCTGTGTGTCTCATTGGCCGAAACCATTTTATATGGTCAACCCCTAGCAGCAAGGGAGAATGAAAATTTTATTTTAAATGTTGGTAAAGAGGAGTAAATGAATTTGGAACAGTGGTTGAAAATGAACTAACTCACAATATTTGTCACGTATGCTTCTGACCAACAAATAGACAGTTCTTTATGGATATAACATGTGTTTCCTCAGACCACACAGGTTTTGAAGCAAGAATATGAGTCACAGTAAGTCACCCTGAGTGTTTGTCTCTTTGACTCTTCCCCTTCCTCATGGTCTTCCAGACCTACAGAAACCTTCATCGTCCCTCCTAAATATTTCTGGAAGTCCCCAGAGGATGTCTTTTGAGTACTCATAAACTCAGCTCTGATAGATACTATATGTGCCCGTATTTTCTTTCTGCCTGAACTGGCTTCATACAGTAATCAGAGTGGAGGCATCGATATATCTAAAAGCCACTGTTAATGCTACTGTATTGTTGCCTGCTGGGGCTGTCGTAGGCGAGACTATCTTGTAAAAAAAGCCACTCTTTGCAGAAGCTGTCTCACTGCACTCAAATCCATAACCCATCTAATGGAAATTAGAGTTACTGAAGTCCTTATGGTGAAGTCATACTGTAGACGTGGTCTGTATCACCTCCCAGCTTTGAGTTCCATGGGTCATATCTCCCTCATTTGTGCTCTCCATTCCTAGGAGAATTTGATTGGAAAAGCCCTTTTCATTTCTATTGTGTTCTCCTCCATAGAGCTCAAGCAAAATGGCTTAATGCTGGGAAAAGGACCCTACCTGAGATGTGCCATATTCAAATTTACCCTCTCTTCAGTTATTGGGATATTTTCATCAGGCCAGCCTCCTATGTTTTGCGTTTTATTTGTGGATGACTTTTTAAAAATCTTATGGAGTTCTTATGCAAGCTTTGCATAGATACTTGACACCCTCTGATTTACTTAAATCAATGGATAAATTCAGTTTAGGCTGCCAAGCTGGCATTACTAGACCAGAGGTAATATTACTAGACAAAAGGTAATACATGCTAATTTCAGTATATCTGTCTTCATCTTAACCCTATCCACAGCCATCCCCACCTATTCATATTTCAGGTTGTCAGAATTCAAACTGATCTTACTATCCATATGTTAGGTTGTCAAAATTCAAATTGGTTTTACTATTCAAATTCCAGGTTTTACGCACACTTGCATTTACATACCAGCTCTCCAATTCTTATGTTAAATCAATATACTTATCCTCTTGAAATTATGAGCCTGACATACAGGATGTTCACTTACAGAGAATATCATAGTTTACGTTTTTGGACCTGTTTATGCCACTGTACATGGAGAAGAAAATTGATGGGCTACTTAGATAGAAAACCCTCTTCAAGCCTGTCTAGCGAGGTCTCACTAGGGGATATTTCAATGGGAAAATATTTCTTTGTTACTCCTCCTATGCCCAAACCTGGATTTGAAGTCCCAGAAGGAATTCTGATTGGGGTGGGAAAAAATCTGCTAGTGTTGTGGAACCCAAACCAGGAGTTCATATGGAAGAAGAAGGAAAGTAGAAGCCAGAGCACCATTGTACCTCATGCCACCCTCTGGATACCGATGAAGCAACCTGTGATGATCAATGCTGAAAATGAATGCCTTAGAGTTAGTGTTAAATGGATGCGTGAGAATCTAAATTGAAGTTAAAAATATGTACGATGAGCAAACTGAATGGAAGTAGAAAAATGGTCGTTATGAACACAACATTCAAAAGTGCCCCATCTCTGTGCGTGAATGGGATTTTCAGCTTTCTGGGAACAAGGGAAGCTACTTGAGAAGAATTTGTGTCTGGAATAACAACAAACAAGATAATACTTTTTCAAAATTACCCTACCAATAAATACTGCTGAACAAACTGTCTAATTTCTGTACTCAGTTACCTCCAGAAACATCAGAGAATCTATGGGAACTGGTATACGATGCCAATATTGAGTTTTGTGAGCACATGGATTTTGAGACAACCTCTTAAAGAGCCCTTTCAAAATCAGCAGAGCCTTGAAATAGTGCAAGACACGCTCTCGCCCTTACAATTTGACTTTAGTATTGGATTGTTGGGATCCATTCAATACTGAGTTCCCAAGCCTGGGTTAAAAACTTTGCTAGGTCAAGAGCTACACCTTTGCCCCTTTTGCACCTGAGGTAAATGATTTCCTCCAAGAGATTACTTTCCTTTTTGAGCGAGGAACTTTCTGAAAGGCTGAGAGAAACTGGTACTTTAAAATAGATAATTTGCCTCAGATGGGTCATGCTATTTATTTCCAGAAGCCAGTTTAATTTTTTTTCCTTCACTCTGATGATTGGGTCAAATCCTTATTAATAAAATGTGTGCTACTGGAAAGGAAAGACACCTTTGTTACTTAATCCATGTGCAGTCATTTATATTTGGCATGCATAAATGTCATGAAGAACAGGGAAAAATATAATTCATGAGCAAAATGCATTTTATGCTACTGTCCCCTTGCCAAATTAAGTATTATAGTTGGAAATTTAGGGTGGAGGCTCACTTTGGAAAAAAAGAATCAAATTGGGGATTTTGCTTTCATCACCAAAGGGATTTTATGTGTTTGGATGGATCATCAATTCCTGATTTGGTGGTAGACAATACTCTTACTTCACACAGATCCTGCCGAATTCTAATATGGCTTGGTTGAAATTTCTTCTTTGACTAGAATTATTTTTTCATATTTTTTTTTCAATATTCCCTTTGAGGCAGTCAAAATAGGATAGATAAATACATTGTCTACCCTGAAACAAAGTTTGCTTGAACTTACCTAGATGATGATATCTTCATGAGCTTGCTTTGCCTTTCCAAATCTATTTTAAAAGATTCGTTAATCTCCAGATTTTAAAACATAGAGGAATGTTACAACAGTGCATTTTTCACGTGATGTAAAAAGTGCTTAGAATTAATTTGTCATCAGCTTTGCTCTAAGGAAGGTGTCGTTTCAGCCTTAATCATTTAGGAGCTGATCATTGCTACCTACAACCCTGTTGAAAAGGCCCACTTAGTTCAAAAGTCAAAAGTAAAAAAAAAAAA
>NW_016803880.1:3779156-3785823 GCF_001698545.2 Rhinopithecus bieti | reverse complement strand
AAAAAAAAAAAAAAGAAAAAAAAAAGAAAAAAGAAAATCAATTTGAATTTGCTGTGAGTCAGCCTCATCTTTTAAATTAAATATGATGATTATACCTGCTTTAATTATGTTAGGTCTTCTTATGAGGATAAGATGAAATTTTTTAAAAGTAAATGTGTGAGGAAAACTTAAAATACCAACACTTTAGCAAATTTTTATGCTTGGCATGCAAAATCATATCTGATTTGCTTGGCAACTGAATGCGATCATGTTTTTACCATCAGAACTCTCATTGTCATGGGTAATGTAATCCAAATATTTTAGTTCCCAGTGAAAGAGTCAGGAATAAATAAGACAAACACTGCATCCTAATTCTGGCCATGGAGCCTGAATATAACAGGGATTTGAATGAGGAAATCTGGTTTGATGTCAAGCATAATAAAATAAAGACGTGTTTGTTGATGGGCAAAAGGAAGAGATGGGTTGAGAATGTGCCGTGCTCCCTGCTGAGAGAGTAGTTTGACTTTGGACAAAATAATAGTCAGCTTCAGTTTCTCTTTGGATTCATTATTGCTCCTGGACTCTCTCTAATTTGAACCTTGTAGGGGTCATCTGTGCCTCTGTCATCTCAAATACTCTCCACTTCAATGAATCATACTTCACACTGCCGGGATGACCACCCAGAAAGGCCTGTTTATGTAGGACTTGGCTGCTACAGAGTTCATCTTAAGTCCTGAACAGCTGAGTTGGGAGCTCCACAATGGTCTCCTGTTTGTTTCTGGGCAGGGCTGGAGATAAGATCATCTATACAGCCTAACAACCATCTGTAAGTTAATCTGTTGGAATTCTCGTCTTATCCCTGCATATATTGGACTGTGCTATAGCGGGCATACATTTTCTAAAATGCTGTCTTGGTCTGAAATAAAGAATATGTCAGGAAAGTCAATGTCATTCTATATAGAAACAAGGAAGTTGAGATTAAGAGGATGCAGAAATAAGCCATCAGCCGATGTACACCTTGTCTCCTTTCTTCTATTCCTTCAATATGATTTTATAATCTTACCATTTTAACCACTAAAATATTAGAAAACCAAGATGGGCACTTTTGGCTAAATCAATAATAACTGTACTTTGAGACTTGAGCAAAATTGTGGAAGATTTCACAATGGATAAAACAGATTATTAAATATCCTTTCAATGAAATGCAAGAGCCTTTGGAGATTATGTGGTGCTATGGTGATGTGTGCCTTCATCTTTAACTAGGCTTTTTTCCAGCTCTATAGAGGTAGAAGTGAACTCGTAGAAATGTGGTAGGAATGGAAATACTTTCTGTTGCTAAAAATGCAAATTATGTCCCTTGGGTTATAATCGATAATTTACCTCTACTAAATCTCCCAAGCTTCACAACCAAAAAACCAAACCAAAACGAAAGAAACCATCGTAAGAACCTGAAATTTGTGTTGAAAGCAACTGACTGATATTGCATTAGATAGCCAACGTGTCTTGTTATAACTGGTGGCTCTGAAAATTTGCATTTTGAATATATCTAATAAATTAAAACTCTAGCAAGGAAGTTTTAGAAAATGACTACAATATAGTAAATTTATTTGTATGCTGTGAGAAAAGTAGACAAATGAGAAATCCATATAGCTCATGCCTTTCTGGATTCAGATAGAGATCAATAAATGTTTTTCAGTTATAATCATATGGTTATTTCGAGAGCAAATCTAGAAGGATTGTTTGCAATCACCACTGTAATTCATAAGTAAAGATTTAAATGGAAAATTTTGTGTGTTTTGTGTGGGGGTGTGTCCTCTGAAGAGTTTATGCTACTCACTACAATGTATACTTTGGCTCATCTGATTGTTCCTGGCTCAGGAATATAGAAGCTATCATTGTCTTGAGACCCTTGAGTTTACATTCAGCCAGAATTCTTTATCTCCTTCCAATATCAGCCTCAGTCTAATTATCTTTCTCTTTCTAAATTTTCCTTGGTGTCCTCTTTTCAGGTTGACTTGCCTGTCCAGAAAAGAAGGTTTTCTTTTTTGTGGTAAAATATACATAATATGAAATTTACCATTTTAACTATTTTTAAGTGACATTAGCTACATTCACCTCGAAGCAGAACCATCACCATCATTCATCTCCGCATCTTTGTCATCATCCTAAATAGAGACTCTGTATCCATTAAATAATAATGCCGTATTCCCTCCTTCTCCATGGCTTGGGTAACCCCAATTCCACTTTATCTCTATGAATTTGACTGTTCTTGATACCTCAAATGTAAAATCAGACAATATTTGACCTTTGTCTCTCTGCCTTATTTCACTTAATGTCTTGAGGATGTTGTAGCATATGTCAGAATTTTATTTCTTTTTGTGGCTGAATAATATCCTATATACAACATTTTGTTTATCCATCCAGTAATGAATATTTGGGCTGTTTCCACCTTTTGCCTGTTATGAATAATGCTGCTGTGAATATGGATGTACAAATATCTGTTTGAATCTTTGCTTTCAATTCTTTCTGGAATATATCCAGAAGTGAATTGCTGGATCATATGATAAGTTGATGTTGAAATTTGAAGAGAAATTTTTAAGGAATTGTTTAAGGAAGCACTGCGATTGAAAGCAATTTGAAGGAGGAGCAGCCTACTGGTGAATGTATTATTTAGTGACATTAAAAATTATGTACATTTACTATTTTCATAACGGTTGCACTTCATCCGTATTATGTCAGTGCTTGGTATGCATCGTTTGACTCTAGGCCAATCCACCACTACCTTCATTACGGCATTAGAGTCAAAAACCATTGTCTCACTGGTTTTCACCTCTAATTAACTTCATTTCTGAACGTGCTTTGAAATAATTTTTCCATTCTGAGGGAAAGAAGCCAAAGCAAAAAACGTCCAGCAAAACACACGAAGTTTCCCACATGTGAGGATTTGTTTGCTACTTTTATCTATCACAACATTCTCTCTAACAATCTCGTTCACAATTGTGAACTACTCAGGGTTCTCCAGAGAAACAGCATCAATAGGGTGAGTATGTGTGTGTGGGGAGAGAGAGACAGACAGAGAGAGAGAGAGAGTGAGCGAGAGAGAGAGAGAAAGTGTGAGATAAATTTATCTTAAGGATTAGTTCACATATTTGTAGGGCTGGCAAGTCCCATATTTGCAGGATAGGACATCAGGTTGGAGACCCACGGGGAAGTTGATGTTGCAGTTGAGTCCAGAGGCAGTCTACAGGCAGAAATCCCTCTTCCTCAGGGAGGTTAAGTCTTTTTCTTAAGACCCTCAACTAATCGGATGAGGCCCATCCATGTAATGGAGGATAATCTGCTTTACTTAAAGTCTGATTTAAATGTTAATCTCATCTAAAGAATACCTTCACAGCAACATCCACAGTGCGTTTGACCAAATATCTTGGTACTATGGTGTAGCCAAGTTTCACATAAAATTAACCATGACAATAATGCACTTCTTTAAAAAAAAAAAAAAAAAGTGGAGGGGTGTTGTACAAAGCTTAAATTTTGTAACCTCATTTGGTTTGGGTTATTATTGGCTAACTTCTCATTTATCTTAGTTGTTAAGCAGATTTCAGTTTACTCATAAATTATTTTTGTGTGTTTCCAATTTTTTTTTAGCATAAATTTTGCCTTGACAGTTGGATTACATTTTCCTTAAAGCTTGGGTCAAGATTTATTTGGTAATATTCTACCTATTACCAATACCATCTATCATAGCACTCAGAGGGAAGTCAGTGTTTACCAATCACCAAGTAAATACTTCGACAGTATCTGAAGCCTCAATTTAGAGCTAACTTCCTTCCTGGGATCACCAGCACCGTCCATTGTAGCCGTCCGGTTTTTATGGAATCTTTATTACTTACAGTTATCTCCATTTTGTCTGAAGTCCAAAATGATTTAATGGGTCATTCCTTTACCTTTTTTTTTTTTCATAATTTCCCTGAACTAAAGCTCTGCCCTAAGCTTCCTTCTACCTCTAAGATTTTGTTCCAATTTCTGCCATACTTGGAGGAATACCATTCTCAGCCTATCCCAATCCCACCCATTGTTTAGATCATAGCTTAAATTCCTTTTCCTGCACAGATTTCTCAAGCATCCTGGTCTACAGTACTCTGTGTTTACTCTATTTGCCTGTTTTATCTGTAACTCTTCATATTGTTGGGAAAGCATGTAATGCCACTTCTTGTTGTTCAGTAATTTTATATGGGAAGTTGACTTCCCAAAGGTAAATGTAAATGTATAGACATATACTCTTTTATTTGTCTCACCCTTCCCTCAAAAGTAAATCAAAAGCTCTGTATAGGCCGAGTACAGTGGCTTACAACTGTAATCCCAGCACTTTGGGAGGCTGAGATTGGGGGATAGCATGAGTCTAGAATTCAAGACCAACCTGGACAAAATGGTGAAATCCCGTCTCTACCAAAAAAAACAAAAGTCAGGCGTGTGTGCACCTGTAGTCCCAGCTACTTGGGAGGCCGAGGCAGGAGGATAGTTTGAGCCTGAAAGGTTGAGGATGCAGTGAGCTGAAATCATGCCAAAGCATGCCAGTCTTGGCAGCAGAGTGAGACTCTGTCGAGACAAACAAACAAACAAACAAAACAAAACAAAAAACCCTTTCTAGAGAGATAATGAGTAAACATTTAAAAAAAGTGAATTAATGAAAACATACTGGGATATTGTTCAGTGTAAGGTCTGTCCTGTGTGTTTCTGAACTTTACCTTGAGTTTGTAGTCAATGTATACGTGTTAGGTAAGTGTTTTTGACTTTATGTTTATGTGTGACTTGGAAACAATATTACCTCATTTGAATTACTGGCATATGAATGATGTTAGAACCTTATCTTCTGAGCATTTTTTCTACTTAAATTCAGAGCTGTTTCATCTGAACACTGTGTTTACCAAGCTGAAAAGTCTCATGTTCTCTTGGATAATCTCCAGCCAGAGTTATCTATAAATGATACTTTAGGGACTTCCTTTACAAACTGAATTTGGTTTTCTTTGTACAATGCAAATAAATAAAACCATAAATTAAAGTACACGAAAAAACATTTGAGCCAGTTATTTCTTCAGCTAGCTCACATGCAGCTGTTAAAATCTGTCTAGACCATTCGTTTCTGTTCACAGTCCCATTATTATTTTGTAGAACTTTTCTTTAGCCATTTCTCATTTTCAAGCTGGTCTCCTGTTACTGAGAGTACATTGCAGCGTCTGCCATTTTGTTTGGGATTGGGACAGTGATACAGTACTTCAACATTGCTTTCATTTCCCAGTATGTCAAACAACATATAAATGTCAAGTATTTTTAGTCGCTGCATCATCATCGTTAACAGGATACCAGACTCCCAACGTGCATTCCATCTCCAGCGTACAAAATCACAGTGAGTCATTTCACTAGGGAATAAAAGAGCTTTCCACCCAAATGCTGTTACAGTTTTCATACTTCAAACGGTATGTTAGAGTCTTAAAGCATTTGTAGTCATAGCAACTGGTTTTTAAATTTTGTATATAATCATTTTAATGATTAGGTATTTGATCTAAAATATAAGGAAAAGTTAATACATGGATGAAAGATAAATAGGCAGGCTTTTAAAATTACTGAAACCTCTACATTTTCTAGGAAAGAATTTATTATTGTTTGATGAAGTTAAAACATTCAAGCTATCAGTGGGACAGTTCCCACTTAGCTCCACTAGAGGTCTCAATTGATAATGTGTGTGTGTGTGTGTATATTTGTATGTGTGTGTATATATGTGTGTGTATTGTGTATATCTATGTTTCTGTGTATATATACATACATATGTATATATGTACATCCATAAATGTGTATGCACATACATACATATGTATATTTGTGTATGTACATATATATGTGTATATGTGTGTGTAGATGCATACATATACACACACAAATATATATGTATACACACAAATATATTTTTTCAGAGAAAGCTAAAATATTGCACTGCTCTTGTGGATGATCTGATAGCAATATTGCCAAAAGGAACAACCACCGTAGGAATAACAATACATTTTAAAAATCATTATAAATAAAAACAAGCTCTAGTACCTTTCTTTTCCAAGGTTTAAAACTTTATTGTACATTTCCCTTTAAAACAAGCACCATCATTTAAAACACCTTTTAAAACTCCCAATACTTTTGTACACACAAACAAATATAAATAACAAATGTTTCTTTATATAAAGAAAATAAATGGGAAATTTATTTGGGGTCATTTCTTGTGAACTTTTTTTAAACCACCTATAAGCTTGCTCTTTATTATAACCATACTTTTATATATGTGTAATAAAATAACATAATAAAATTATATGGTCATAATTGTTATTTTAGAAGCTCTGACTTTCCATCATTAAACGTATTGATCAAAAGTGTATGCTACTTATTTTCTAGTTTATTCTGAAATGTGAACCAAGGAAAGGGGAACATGAAATTTTTGCTTCAAGAGCCTAGACAGTGTAAGTAGTGTTTAGAACCTTGGTCATCTAGGATAGCCATCACCCCATCAAAAAACTCTTATTAATTATAATAAAAAAATTTCTCCAAAAGCATTTTTATGAAGTTGGGAATTAGTTACATTTAATAGAAATATATATGAATATATATATTTTACAGTTTCTATTTTTAATATAAAATAGAAAAAATA
>NW_016803880.1:3770514-3778542 GCF_001698545.2 Rhinopithecus bieti | reverse complement strand
TATATAAAATAGAGAAAATATATACATTATAAATAATTATATATTTATATAAAATAGATATTTGTGTCTATTATATATACTATTTTACATGTAAAATATGTTTATATGTATCTATATTTTTTTCCTCTTAATTCAGTACTTTAGGAAAACAGTTTTTTTTTGCTTTATGATGGAATGTACCACTCACATTACTTGTTGCTTGTTACTTTTGGAATACTGTCCAGGACATAATTAACCCTAGCTTGCCTAAGCTTTTGTTGCAGCTGACAAACTTGTCAGCTTCTAGAAGCTTCTGAAGGCCAACTGAACTCAGATCCATTCTTTTTACCAAGATACCTTCTAAGGTAACTGAGTCGTGTGTCCCTAAATCAGAGCAGGTTTGAGAGCATTGAATCATCTAGAAAACGACTATAGTCAGCCATGTGTGCTCCAGATATTAATAGCTCAGTAACATGTTTATTTACCCCGTGTGCCAGAAGTTTTATATGTAATATCTCATTCAGTTTAGAGTAATCTTTTAAGGTAGCTCCTCATTTTTATAAAAGATGAACCAGAAATGCAAAAAGGTAATTTGCCAGTTCCCAAGAGAAATTTATAAGTACAGACATGTCAACTTCAGTAGCAGCAAGGGCATAAATTTTCCTCCACAGCTACTTGAACCATGGTAACTAGTAAATGTTTAAGCCATAGTTGTTCTTTGCAGAAAGCCCAGATGTCAATGAGTAAAACTTTTACTGAGTTTCTACTATGTCTAGACTACAATTCTAGGAGCTCGACAGGAGGGAGAGCTATAAAAGAAAAAGATGTGGCTTTATTATTAAGAATCATAAAACCCACTTATGGAGACACAGCACAAGAGTATAAAATCTGGGTGAACACTTTTATAGGGAATGTGTGTCTGCTGGAGGCCTTAGCACATGAAAATGATAGAGTTCCAAGTGAAAGCCTTCAAGTGATTCTGTGCTAAATAAAGGCAATTTAAATCAAATGTATTTCTTTTTTTAGTAAACAATTAAAATGACAGTATAATGGGGGGAATTTGAAAAAAAAAATGTTTTAAAGGAAATTGCCTTGGCTATCGTGGTGTGATATCCGCCTCCGTGCGCATCTCTGTAACTTAAAGTTCAATACCAGGATATAATGAATTATACATGGCTTTTGGCTTTCCAAGGTATTATCCAGTGACAAGAGATATTAGAAAAGGAAAGAGATCTTCAACCATAAAATTAAAATAACTCAATTATCTTACCTTGTTGAAGAAATAACAGACCTAGAAATATTAAATGACTTGCTCAAGGTCATATACTTGGTTTATAAAAGATCCTGGACTTCAAACTTAAAGACTGTAAACAGAAAGGATTGAAGAAATGTTTGCCCATTCATTTTTAATGTGCTAAAGTATAGCATGAAGGCATAGCAAGGGCTTCATGCTGGGAAACTGAAATGGCAGACAGAGCAAACAAAGATTCATTGTCTCATTATGAGCTAAGATTTTGAGGAGATTGTGGGTTTACCATGAAGAGCATAAGGAGCACTAGTTGGGGAGGGGAGAAGTATGACTTTACACATAGATTTAAGGGACTCTGGGCTTTTTGGGGCTTTAATCGGACATACGATAGGTATCATAAACTATGATTATTATAAGTTACATCCGTTTCCTCCTAGCACAGATACAGTGATATGCGTGTATATTACGCATTCTCTCAGTATACTCTCTCTGCCTGTATAGTTATATTCATTTAGTAGAACCAAAAATGCATCTTATGGCAAATTTTAATTTCAAGTTGACATACACCAGTCAGGATGGAGAGTGTTGTCCAGAAATGCAGACGGTTCTTTGAAGGAAAGTACAATCAAACATGGCAGAGACAGTCTTATGTAACAAATAACAGGGCTGATGCCAAAGTTCTTTGCCAACAGAACAAAGTATGTACACCATTAAGAACTTTGCTGTCTTCATATGAATTTGTCCTTAGAAAAACTGCCCTAATCTAAACCGTTACATAAATATCTACCACCGTATTAGGATTAGGAGTGCTTACTATATATCAGATACTAGTTTAAACACTTTGCATGTATTATGAGTGGGATAATTATACCAGCTGAAAGAAGTACATTACTATTTTCATCAGTCCAATTTTATAGATGGAAAATCAAGGTAAGGCAAATTAAGAGTAAGGCAAGGAAATGGAAGAGCTGGGGTTCGAATCCAAGCAGCCTGATTCGAATTATCCATGTTCAGTAGCTATGTCAACAACATTTCAATATGACTGAATCTTTTTCAAGAGAGAAGCCAAAACCCACATTCGAAAGCACTCTGTCCCTTTTAAGGCTGTCATTTCGGAAGTACATACACCTTTCCTAAGGATGCTGTCATACCTTAAATATTTCTGAAATGGATACCTTGGAATTAACATCAGAGCCTGCAGCTCATTCTTCGACTATCTCCTGTGGTGGCAAATCTCTCTTTGAAGGAGGATTTTGTTTTGGATGCCACCAAAGTCCCTTGCAGCCAAATACCATGACTAAGGTGGGTCTCTAATCCGGGTGATGCCATTTTTGGTCAAAAAAGCGAAACATGCCTAGGAGGCAATGGGACAGATTGTTTCTCTAAATTGGCTCTGAGGACAGTTCCAAGGAGGAGTTCCAGAGCCTTTGGAGCAACTGCCTGCTCTGGGTTCATGACTTGCAGTCCAAAGTGATTCGACTTGGGGTGAGGGAGTGGTCAATTTAGATATTCAAATCTGGACATGTTTCTCTTCAAAGGTCACATTCCTTGCCTCTGTAACTTGTATTTAATTTTTAAAAATTTATAAATCCAAATAATAATTTCTGTAGACAACTTTTTGGAAAATTAAGTTGACCTACCTAGTTGAGTGAACAGGGATGAAGCTAGCAAAACAGGAGGCATCCATCTGCATCTTTACTTTTTGCTCCATGCCGGGAGGGTTTCCTGTCCTCCCAGCGTTACCTGGTGGTATTACCTACACATGCCACTCATCAGTATGTGTGGGTGAGCAAGAATGGATCACATGGACCAGATATTTTTGTCCCTGTTATTTCTTCTCCAATATCTGGAACACATCTCCTGCCTATTTTCATTACTTTCAACTCAAAGCATCATGTTATGTCCCTACTACTTCCTTGACCCCTTGACCTGAAGTGATCCCTTGCTTCTGTATTCCTGAGCTCATGTTATTCATGCAGTTCATTGGACTCACTTTCTTGTATTGTTGATTATTTTTTCTTTTGTATACATTTTATTTCTCCAGCTATACTATAAGACTAGAGGCAAGAATGTTTTTTTCTACCCATTTTATCTTCCTTTCTTTCCATCCTCTTTCCCTTCTCTCTTCCTTCCTTTCTACATCCTTCCTTTCTCTTCTTCTTCTTTTTTTTTTTTCCTATGGGCTCTTATTCAGGCCTTAGGACAATTCCCTATACAAACTAGTAGCCCAGTGACATTTACTGATTCTTACTCATTCTTGTTATATCAATGGAATGAATAATCTAATTCCCCACTCTGCATATTTATCTTTCTTATTATAATTTTCTTAAGAAAATGTTGTTTTCCTTCCTTTGCTTCTTCCTTTCTTTTTTTCTTGACATATACTACTTGAAGGGTTGTATTTCAAAAAAAGGCAGCCTTAGCTAAACATCTTTTTTTATTTGTTCAAAGTGATAGAGGGCAAGTATAGTGCTAAAATTGATTCTATCTTCTTTGCAAGGGATGTTTTGGTTGAAGATATGCTCTTAAAGTATAATCGATTCCTCTTGCTACATAAAACCTTTGGGGTCTACAATTTGATTCTTCAGAAGTCTTTGTCAAAATATTGCTTAAAAGTAAGCATTTGTTTTACCAGTATTCATTTCTTGTATTTTGGGGGTTCAAAATATAATTAAGTGTAATATCCAGCAATCTAAAGCAACTTTACTTTTATTGATGCTCCATAATCAACAAACATTCACATTTATTCACATTTTAGATTGTACCTTTTTGTGTGTGGTTACTGATAAAGTCAGGTCTGGTAAAAAGAACTAATGATATGGTCCCACAGTTTGTGGGTAGGAAAATTGCTCAGAAAAGTGTTCAGTTCTCTAATTTTGCACTGTTAATAATGCCTTCTTTTTCACTTGTAAAATGATGCTCTTTCCTTTCTCCCAGTCATGCTAAGAACTGCATTTTATTGCTTCAAACGTGCCTGCAATTTCTAGGAGAGTCCCAAGTGAGGTTTCTTAGAAATGTTTACAAATGTAGAGGATCAAAAGCTTTTCTAAGTATTTAGCTTTGTTTACATTTTAATCTTTTAAATGGCTCACATGCATATGGATGTTAAAAAAAAATACAACACTATGATGACCTTAGGTGGATAACCCATGTCCTTTGTTTTAAGAAAAGAGACTAGAGAGCAAAGATAAATAGGATATTCTGCATTTTGTTAGCAATCTCGTACAGTTGTATATTACATTTGAAGGCCAAATGTAAAAGTTATGCTGAAGGTCTATAAGAGAATATTCTGTTATCACTACTGTCAAAGGAAGTCATTTTAATTAGAAAACCACAAGGTTTAACTAATATCTAACTTCTAAAAGAAATTGACTTTCTATTTTAGAGCATATTTTAGAGTATCCTGTAGTTTGATACCTAGATATCATCATCTATGTGGGTCTTTAAGAGCAAAGAATCCTGTCCATAGGCTTGGGTTAGCCTTTGAGAATATGTATCCTTATTGTTTCAAATGAAGGTCTCCAGCCAACTTCCATTTATTTGGAATTAATTTATCAAACCAAAAGATGAGGTACACCCCTGCTTTTCTTTTCTTTCCCCTGAAGTATCCTTTGGAATTAGGTTAGTTTTTATTATTACTTCTGGCATACTCTGGGAAGAGAAGAGATAAAGCCAAGCCTGTTGATTCTACTCTTGTTAATAACTTTGGTGAAACCACTGAAGGTGAAAGGTTCTGGAACATTCAGAACTGAATAAAACAACTTGAAATTAATGAAAAGCCAGAGCAATATTGTAATGCCAGCACACCCAGAAGTCGGTCAACATTTGTGTTCTTTATTTGTAGAATTTCTCTGTTTTTATGCAAGATACAGCAGGGGTCTGATAAATTCTTAGCCCACTTTAAAGAAAAAAATGAAGAAACTGTGCACATAACTAATCTAATACATATGGTGAAGAGCTTCAGCTAGAAACCAAATATCTTTGAGATTTACCTATTTCCTTAATCTTTCAGCTGAGCTCCCTCATCTACCAATTCAAGGTTGCCAAATGATATGGTCTGGCTGTGTCCCCACCCAAATCTCATCTTGAATTGTAGTTCCCATAATCGCCATGTGTTGTGGGAGGGCCCTAGTGGGAAGTGATTGGATCATAGAGGCAGTTTCCTCCATGCTGTTCTCATGATAATGAGCGAGTTCTCATGAGATCTGATGGTTTTATAAGTGTCTGACATTTCCCCTGCTGGCACTCATTCTTTCTCCTGCCACCCTGTGAAGAGGTGCCTTCCACAATGATTGTAAGTTTCTTGAGGCCTCCCCAGCCATGCTGAATTGTGAGTCAATTAAACCTCTCTTCTTTATAAATTACCCAGTCTTGGATATTTTTTTCATAGCAGCATGAGAATGAACTAATACACCAAGTATGACCTCTTCCTGCTTTACCAATGGACTCTGCTTCCTTCAACTTTGGGAGCCGAGAATCTCTCTGATGGTCTACGTATTAATTCCCTTCTGTTCACTCAGCATTTCTTTCCTCAAAAAAAAAAAAAAAAAAAAACAACTTCCCTTGATATATGCTTCAGGTAGTCATAATACATTTGTCTTTTGTCCTTAAGATTAAATCCTGAGTACATGCAAGCAAAAGTGGTTTTCTTTTCATTCTCTATGTAATTTTATCCCTCTTGGTGGAAAATTGGAGTTCCAGGAGACTGTAATATAAAATATTGAATTTTTTGTATCCTATGATAATATTGAAATAATACCTCTGTAGGAAAAGTGATAAATTCACAACCCATTACAACAGAGAATCCATTTAATTGACCTATATTTTACATTGCTGAAGAGCATAAATATTCCTTCCTTCCTTCCTTTCTTCTTTCATTCCTGTTTCTTACTTTAATTACCACATAATGATTTCCTCCTGCACTCTGTACTGAACCCTGTTTTAGAGAGTGTTTCTGTATTTTTAAGTGTGAGCACTTTAAATACATTTATACTCCTCAAAAAAGCCAGAGTAGAAAAGAACACTAATATATGTCATATTTTAAATTGCTTCATATACTGACATTGACTTGTAAATTAGACAAAAGAAACATAACTTCTCAGTTTATTTTTAACCTTTTATTGTAGGAAAAAAGTCTAATTATACAAAAGTAGAGAATGAAGTATGAGTCTCTATCACTCGGCTTTAACAATTATTATCATTTTGCTCATCTGGCTTCGTCTATCTTCATATTTTCTATTTTTGCTTGAAAAATTTAAAGAAAATTCCAGACGTATTATGTTACTTCAGTATCAGCTTTAGTTTTTGAAACAAGATACAATTTAGAAGTATCTACCCTAATTATGAGAGGATAGGATCTTTCCATTGATGTGTTTTTGTTCAAGGTAATAAACACCACTGCATTAATAGGCCAGTGTGCCATTTTAATATGTTATATGATGTCAGTACTTATTGGATATTCTTTTTTCTACTGCTAAGGGAAAAACTTCCTCTGCCCCACTGACAGTTTCTGTATTAGTCCATCCTCACGTTGCTCTCAAGAACTACCTGAGACTGGGTAATTTATGAAGAAAAGCGGTTTAAGTGACTCACAATTCCACAGGCTGCATAGGAAGCCCCCTTAGGGAAGCCTCAGAAAACTTACAGTCCTGGTGGAAGGTGGAGGGAAAGCTGGCCTGTCCTATGTGGCTGGAGCAGATGAAAGAGAGAGCAAAAGGAGAGGTGCTACAGACTTTTAAACAACCAGATATTGTGAGAACTCTTACCACGAGACAGCACGAGAGCAATGGTGTTAAACCGTTAGAAATCACCCGCATTGGCGGGCGCGGTGGCTCACGCCTGGAATCCCAGCACTTTGGGAGGCCCAGGCGGGCGGATCACGAGGTCAGGAGATCGAGACCATCCTGGCTAACACAGTGAAACCCCGTCTCTACTAAAAATACAAACAAACAAACAAACAAACAAAAAATTAGCCGGGCGTGGTGGCGGGCGCCTGCAGTCCCAGCTACTCGGGAGGCTGAGGCAGGAGAATCGCGTGAACCCGGGAGGCGGAGCTTGCAGTGAGCCGAGATCGTGCCACTGCACTCTAGCCTGGGCGACAGAGCGAGATGCCGTCTCGAAAAGAAAAGAAAAAGAAAAATAAACTACCCCATCATCCAATCACCTCCCACCAGACCCCACCTCCAACACTGGAGGATTACAATTCAAGATTGTTGAGTGGGAACACAGGGTCAAACCATACGTTTCCAGAAGAAAAGCGAAGAGAGTTGAAAAGGATAATTGAAGAGATTTTGAAAGTTATTTCTACAAAACTTCTGTCATAAAGAGGACTATCATCATCTCACCTGGACTTTATTTGTATGCCTACAATTAAAATCGTAGTTTATTCTTTCACCCATAGCTTTTGGAGGATTCTTTGGTTCCACAGATAATCGTGAATACATAGGACTATTGCGGGGCTTGAGCCCAGCCTTTTCCTCGATTCTCATGTTTGGCTACTGGTGCCCCCTACATTGCTTCAGAACGGAAGGACTTAACGTGAAAGGACTTAGTATCACATGTGACACACAAAGGAATACTCAGTTTATGTGGATTTGATGCCTACTAGGGATCCATGAGTTTGATTCTCCCAGATCTCCCCTAGTTGTAGGGTATACTTAAAAAAAAATTAAACTGTTACTAACACGAAATTCTTAGCGTTTTCCCATTCATGCATCTTCTTCAGTGAACAGGGACAGAGAGATGGAAAAATACAAAATTGTGGGAAACCCAAATAGGTTTGAATTTGAAACTAAATTTTT
>NW_016803880.1:3731449-3770107 GCF_001698545.2 Rhinopithecus bieti | reverse complement strand
GGCCAAATTTTGTACTTTTAATTAGATGTAGTATACATCTCTTTGTAAAATAATTTGTATACTGAAGTTAAGATATGAAATCTCTTAGTAATCAACTGACCAATTAATCTATCTTGAAATTATTTACCTTCATGCTTGGAAAAGCCATCCTCACGTAAATACCAATATAACTAACTTTCTTTTATTATATCTTACTACAAAAATGCTTCAGCTTTTGAAAACAACCTGTTTTGGGAAAATTTAATAATAACAGAAACTATTTACAGTGTCTTTAAACCACTGGTGAGAAAGTCTTCACGCTTAAGGAAAACCACACTAATTAGGGTTTTCCCACCTTTTAAAAAACCACATTTTTTGATGATTATAAAAATGATATAGTGTGGTTTTTTTGAAGAAAACATGGAAAATTCATAAAGTTAGAAAGAAGAAAACAAAAATAGCCAATTAGGTTACTTTTGTATCTATGTATTGTTGTGTGTGTGTGTGTGTGTGTACACAACTTGGCAGCACAACACGGCTTAATACTTAAGAGTATAAAAGGCATATGCTCTTGAGGTTGGGTTCTTGCCTTGGTCCATTTACTGTTGCTATAACAGAATATGTGAGCCTGGGCAGTTTATGAAGAAAAGTTTATGTGGCTTGCGGTTCTGCAAGCTGTACAAGAAGCAGGGCATTGGCATTCACTTGGCTTCTGGTGAGGGCTTTCATGCTGCGTCAAAATATGGCAAAGAAGGTCTAAGCGGAAGTGGGCAAGTGTGAAGAGAAACCTAAGCCGGGGATGAGGGATGTCTGTCCTAACTTTACGGCAACCCACTCTGGAGGGAACTAATCCATTCCCAAGAGAACAAATGCCATCCCTACAGAGTGAGAACTCATTCCCTGTGGTTAGATCGCACCCAGACATTCGAGAGGGTTCTGGTTCCCTGATTCAAACACCCTCCACTAGGCCCTACCTCCCACCACGGCCACACCGGGGATTAAATTTTAACATGAGATTTGGTGTGGACAAACAAACCATATCCAAACCACAGTGGCACCTGAGTTTGAACCCATGCTCTACCTCTTGCTAACTGCCCTACCTAGACCAAGCAGTTCAACTTCCCTTTGCCTCTGTTTCCTTATCTATAAGATGGAAATTATAATAATGTAGCTTTTTTAGGATTAAATGAGTTAATTTACATAAAACACATTGTAAATTTCAAAGAATGTTGATTATCAGCCTGGCATGGTGACTCACACCTGTAATCCCAGCACTTTGGGAAGCCAAGGCTGGTGGATCACTTGAGGTCAGGAGTTCAAGACCAGACTGGCCAACATGGTGAAACCCCATCTCTACTAAAAATAGAAAAATGAACTGGGTGTGATGGTGCACGCCTGTAATCCCAGCTACTCCCAGGAGAATCACTGGAACCCTGGAGGCAGAGGTTGGAGTGAGCCAAGATTGCATCACCGCACTCCAGCCCGAGTGACACAATGAGACTCCATCTCAATTAAAAAAAAAAAAAGGTGATTACCATTATTACTATCTGAGATTCAACTTTTCTTATGTCAGTAAATACAGTGTACCTCTTTGCTGGCTACATTCAGAGTTATGTAACATTCATATATAAATCTTTGTGAAACCTTCAGATTATTTAGCATAGATTCCTAGGAGTAGAAATATCTATATCCAATAATTTTAGTTTTTTGAGGGTTATTTGTTAAATAAAAATCACATCTCACAGGCATAGTTTTAGGAGTTTGGAGAATGGTGAGCAAAACAGACCCAGAGCTAGAAAAGGATATGGTTTCTATGAAAAGTGACAAGGGAGAATGTACAGAGTACTTTGAGAGTGCAATCTAGCCTGGGGGAATTTAAGATAAAGTGACGTTGACTTTAAGATCTAAACAATGATTAGGGGTTAATTAAATGGCCATTTGGAAGCAGGAGGTGAAATCAATGGCCAGCAAGAAGGTCCTGAAACAAGTTTGGGAGAAACCTCAGAGGAAGCCAGAGGGGAGGAAGAGAGCTTCTAGATGAAAAGGAACAGCTGGGCCAGATCCTACAAGTCCGGTAATCTGTCTGCAGATTTTGGTTTTGTCCTCTACATAGAGAAGGGTTTGAACAAAAGAATGACATCCATTCTTAGGGTGATGGTTACAATAAAAGTCCAGACTTCACCACTATGCAATATATCCATGTAACAAAACTGTACCAATACCCCTTATATTTATAATTTTTTAAAAAATGACATTCATTTGTATTATCACAAATGAAACAACACTCTGGTTGTATGTATTGGAGGGAGCACTGTAAAGGAATGCAGCCTTCCCCTTAAGAGGCAGACAGAAGCCTAGTGGTGGGAGAGATGGCAGCTGGGACTAGGGTACTGGTGATGAGGAGGCAGAGGCATGGAGGTGGTGAAAAGACTTTGATGCAGTAGCACAACCTGCCGATGGGCCACGTGTGGAATAGGAGTGGGGAGAAGATCTCTGCTTCTGCAGCATACTGAGAAGAGAAGAATGGAGGTAGCAGATCTGTTAAGCTGGAACAACAGGTTGAATTTAACTTTAAATATACGAACTTTGAGGTTGAAAATCATGATTACAACTTCAAGAAAGAGTGTTATGATTTACATCTGCACCAGAAGGATTTGAGGAGGCTTTCATACAATCATATCAATTTTTAATATTATTGTAATTTTACTAACATTATTTTTAAACTTTGCCTATTTGGAACCTGAATTTTAATCTTGTTTAAAAACATGCAGTCTGATTTCTAATAGTCTGAGCATTTTTTCTGAACTTTATGTACATGTTGATTTTTTTTTCAATTGTCTGTTCAGGTCCTTTGACAATGTCTTGAGTACTTATTTTTACCTATTTGTATGAATTTTTTCTACATAACAGATCATAACCCCATACCTTTTGTATTTAATGAAATACTTTTTTCATATTTTTTAAAGAATTATCTTGAAACATGGAGGTATAGAGCTTTTAAGCCAATCAAATCATTCCATTTATCTGCGTGTGTGTATTTTGTATATATGTGTGTGTGTTTGTGTTTTGGCTGTGTAATCACATTCATTGTTTCTGTGTTCACATATACTCTCCCATCTAGGGAGAAGACAAATATATCCTTATATTTACTAATACTTCTTAAGGTTTTTGTGATGGTGGACTTTCTGTGTCAACTTGACTTGGCCCTGGAGTACCTAGATATTTGGTTAAACATTTTTCTGGGTGTTTCTGTCAGGGTGCATTTGCATGAGAACAACTTTTGAACTGGTAGGCTGAGTAAAGAGGCTTGGCTTCCCCAGTACAGATGAGTCTCATCCGATTTGTTGAGGATCTGAATAGAACACAAAAACTCAGTAAGGGAGAGTTTTCTCTCTCTGCCCAATTTCTTTTGAGCTGGGACATGGATCTTCTTTTGGCATCAGACTTAGACAGAACTATACCATCAGCTCTTCTTCTTTTTGTTTTTTAAGAGATTGCTTCTTGTGACTACCATTCACAGATGCCATCCATCAAATATGGATGTTTGATTAGCTTAGTCTTCTGGGCCTCCAGCTCGCCGGCTACAGTTCTTGTCATTTCTCAGCCTGCTTAATCATGTGATTAAGGACAGATATAGATAGATAGATAGATAGATAGATAGATAGACAGATAGATAGATCAATCTAGATAGAGATAGATAGATAGATCTAGATATAGATAGATAGATAGATAGATAGATATAGACAGAGATAGATAGATAGATAGATCTAGATAGAGATAGATAGATCGATCTAGATAGAGATAGATAGATAGATAGATAGATAGATAGATAGATAGATAGATCTAGATAGAGATAGATAGATAGATAGATCTAGAGATAAGATAGATAGAGATAGATCGATCGATCTAGGGATAGACGATAGGGAGATAGACTACACAGAGATCCTTACTATAAGATTTATTTACTATCATGAGCAGATATATTCCCACCCAAATAAACCAACAAACCAAACCAACACAAAAACCCAGCAAGAACTCAATACAAAGTATTTGGGAGTAATCCAGAATGGTTTTTTTCGTTTTCCTATTCAAATCACATTCATCTGCAAAATATCATTGTCTTGGCGCGCTGCTCAGAACCTTTGACCTCTTTTAGTAACTTCTATAGCCTACATGCTAGAATAGGCAGAGACCACACACATCGTATACAGAGAGATAGATTGGTATCTGATTATAAAGTTGATAATTACAGACTATATTATACGATATAGATATCGTATTTGTTCTGTTTCTTTGGAGAACTTGACTATTAGTTTTCATTTTAAATGTTTTACACTATTTATGTATTAGAATTTAAGCTGATGAAATAGTCCAAAAGAAGGCCTCTGAATTTATTTATTTTTTCAAATATTTTTCAGGGCTATGTCTCTTGAATGGTCTTTTTTGCTCACCCAGATTTTGCCTTCTAACTATCATCTCCTAGTATCAAATTTGTGGTATAAGTCTTCTCTAAGATTTGTTTCTCGAGCTATTTTCTTCTACCCTCCACCTCCGATAACAGACTTTATACCCAATAATCTCATACACCTACCATTTTGTTTTGCTAATCATAAGATTAGCGCCGGTGAATCTCTACAACGATCCGAGTTAAACACAGTCTCTATGATATCTATACCATGTTTTTCAGTTTTATTTCTCTCTGCTTTTCACCATTACCCCAATTAATTTTTCAGACTGAAAGTTCAGAATCATGTTATCCGAAGTTCCAACAAATTCCCACTGACACGTCATTACGCCCCAACTTTGAAATTTTCACCAGCATTAAATCTACTCGTTCTCTTTAGGACACCAATAACACACCGGTCATGATTTGGACGTCCAACATCCCAAAATAAACTTTGTGTATCTTTTGCTTTATTTGGGTCTTCTTTTATGTTTTGTAAAGGTTCGCGCTGTTTTTCCTTACATATTTGATCTGTCCCTCTAGCTAGAGAGAGATGTTTAAAAATAAATAGAATCAGTGCTCTCTCATCTGATCCTATGCCCTTTGTATTTTTTTTAAACGTTTTACAATTTACTAGCGTAGATGTTTTATTATGCAGGAAGAGCGAATCAAAAACATATTATTCTTTATTCTCTCTTTTTGTGTTTCATTTGTAAAAATAATCTGGCCTGAACTCAATTTTCTGTGTCCTATTTTCTTCGTGTGTTTGCCTGATAAATCTTTGTGCACTTCTTTGAAAAAAAAAAATGTCATTTTGATTTAGACTCCTAGTCTTCCTTCTCTACTTATCATGTCCTTGGCATTTTATTTTAAGCACATCCTGAAGATATTTGTCTTTTAATAGAAAAGTTTAAACAATGTGTTTCCATAATGATGTAACTGGAATTCTGTAATCTTATTTTGTGTTTTTACTTTGCTTTCCGTTCTTTACTTTATGGGTTTCATGTGCCTTCTCTTTCCATGAAAAGACTTTTGTATGTGTTTGTTTTCAAGAAATATCATTCATCTATAGTTATCTAATTACCAAACTCAAGAATTAAATTATATTCTTTGATAACTCCCAATATAATTTGAGAAGATTCTTTTATAATTTTGTAAATATGGCATATGGTTTTGTACTTGAATTATTTTTATTAAAATATTTCACATTATATATCCTCTTTTTTAACAACTATCTTTACATTTCCAGATAATTTTGAAACCATATTATCTGCAATTGTTTGTACTTTGCTATAGGTGGAACTGGTTTCAAAAATACTAGAAACCTTGTATTTTAATTTCTGTTGATCTCTAAGTAGAACACAGTACACATATATGTTGCACAAAATATCTCCCCATCCAAAACAAAAACAAACAAACAAACAAACAAAACAGAAGAACAATACAAATTTTTGGAGTCTTCCATGATGGTTTTTTCTTTTCCCTTCACATCTATAAATCTGCACATCTCATTGTCTCTAGCTGTAGAAGTTGACCTCTTTTATTACCTCTATAGCTATCACCCTAGCTCAGTCCACCATTGCCATTTATTGCAATTATGGCAATGGTCTTCTATTGAGTCTTCTTCTACAATGGCCTCGATTAAAATGTTAGGTAAGCATGTCTCTCCTAGGCTCAGTTCCTTTCACTAGCTCCTCAACTCACTCTGAGCAAAATGCAAACATACTGCCTACTCTAGTGGAACATGGTCTCTGCCCTCCACCAACCTCCTATCCTCATTGCTCCAGCCACATTGGGCCTCTTGCTGTCCTCTCCAAGAAGTGAAGCATACTCCCACCTGTAGTGGCCCCCCTCTATTATCACATCCTTCTGAGAGCTATCCCCTTCCATCTCTCTGGTTTCCATTCAAATATCTCCTTATTTAAGAAAACTTTCTGTATTATTTTTCATAAGATTTCACTCCTCACCTACTTCACACCCTAATAAGTAATTGTTTTGTACGTCTCTTAAGAGCAGCAGAACATAAAACAATAGTAATGCTAAATAAAAAGAAACTTCCCTAGCTAACAAAACATGCAAAACAAATAATTGTACTTTTAGAAACCTACCCTTACATAAAGGCAATATGACTGCTAGAAGGGGCTGTAAAGAAAAATTCAGGTTTCTGAATTACAGAGACAAGAACACATTGAACAAAGGTCATATAAGGAACTTCCAAGACTGTTTGTGACCAGATGGAGACAAGTGGGGTGACTGGGCATTGTGTATGGTTCTGAATTCCTCTGTGACTTGCTGTGTTCATGAGTTACTATATTTCATGTTTTGCTGTTCCAATGAGAAAGCATAAAACATTTACTTTGTTGTGAAAACATGTAGATGAACCAAAACACCTTCCATCTTCAATGACCTCATTCCCTTTCTGCTGATGTCATATGAGTTCACCCATGTCACAGAAATATGTGCATGGCAGAACAGATTACACTTCTCTACGATAGCTTTGCTTAATTTCCTTGATAGTCCCAGCACACACAATCCTAATATTAATAAGTATGTTTTTCTTTTGGGAAATCAGTGAGGTTAGAAAATTATGGCTGCTGTATATTGTTCCTCTTTCATTAAGATCCGTAGTGGACTCTTCTAGAAGACAAATGAAACAAAGAGCTGGGAACTATTTTTGCCAACCATAGGTGAAATCTCCGATCTGAAAATCGTGCTTGGATTTTTTTTTTTTTCTAAGATGGTGAACTAGAGGCATTGTTAGCATGCCTCCACTTGAAAAGACACTCAAAAGGCAAAATATTGTGTAGAAATTCATGCTGTGAACGTTTTCCAAGAAGCAGCATAGGAAACTCATCGAAAACTGAAAGAAACCACAGACTCATTTCAAAGAAGTGGTGAGCAGAGGCTTACACCGTGAACCGCACAAAAACCTGTGTGTCTCCAGAGCGTGAGAGGGAGAGACTGCATCTATGACACCCATTCTCACTGAGGAGCCAGGCAGTCCAGGCCACGCGGGGAGGCCTTCACCCTATTCGGCGCTGGAGCTGACTTACTGAGTGGTGGGGGGTATTTGAGGAATGGCATCCAGACCGGAATGCTTCCGGCCTGGGGCAGTTTGGAATTCTGAGTACAGGCTGTCTGGAATCCAGCTAGCTGCTGCTAGTAGAATGCTGTGGATGTGTAGACCTGCCTTGCCAAGTGTGTGGGGGCTGAGTGGGGCTTACTGCTGCCTGCTACCCCCGACTCCCCATGTGAATTCATTTGTACGGCAGAGGCAGCTGCACTCCTCCCTGTAACATTACCCCAGCAGGCAGGGAGTTGCCCTCTGATCACCACTGGGGCTGCTGCTTGTATTCACAAGTGGGGAGCCAAACAACAAACTTACCTGACCCAGTCCACACCTGGCTTTGGCCCTTCATCTGCCCTGATAGTGTAATACAATGGACAGAGACTCCTGGGAGTTCCATGGTCCTGCACATTGCCTGAGACTCCAGAGTACGCCCCTCCCTTCCCCCCGACTCCCCTACCCATGGTAACATAAGGCAAACACAAATCCCAAAACTACCATCACAGCTGGTGTTCTTTTGCAAGTGCCACCACTGGGCTGGAGGCCAAGTGGCAAAGCCCATTACAACATCTGCAGGCACAATAACAGTGCCCAGGAAGGAGAAAACTTTTGCAAAACCTCAGCTATCACCATTGCCTGCATCACCCTGGCTAACCAGTAGATCTTGAGTCTGTCCAAGTGCCCAGTACATGACCACCACAGCTGTATTTGAGAAGGCCAACACACGAAGGCTATTTATAACCATGGAAATCTCACAGGGTCTAGGTTACTCCCTTCCCACCCACAACTGAGCTGGTACTCATACCCACTGCTGGGGGACCAGACAGATTACATCACTAGATCTGTTGCAGACATTCACCACCAGCAGCATGGAGGATGGAAACCTCACTGGGGATGAGACCCAGAGGAGCAGCCGCATTCACAGTAGTCTGACCCTCAGGGACCACTACTCTTAGGGGTGTGGGAGTGCATCACATTCAAGGAGCATCCCATGGGACAAAGGAAACCAGATGCAGGCCTTGAGTCTCTGATCTTTCCACTGTGGAAAGTTTCTTTCATCAGAGGCACAGCTCATCATTTATACCTGCAACAGGAGAGAGCACAAAATCTCTCCTTCTTTCAAACAAGCGGTTAGTCAAGCTTATAAAATCAGGATGTGTGTTTTGAACTAATCTCAATTTGCTGCCAACATAGAGTATCTTAAACGACTCAGCCTACTGATGAAAAAAAAAATTTCACCAGCAGAGGGCTGAAAAACAATGTGGCAACACCAGAAAGTTGTCTGACATTGCCTTGATCTGAGAGGATGATAGGAAATTTTTTGGCTGATTTTATCTCTCAGCGTCCTGAAGTTTAGTGTCGTTACTTACGTCAAATCAATCTAAGCTATTAAAAAGAAAAGAATTCTGGTGAACGAGGCAAGATCCAAAAGTGACTTTTCAATCTTATGAGCTATCATTTTAGATTTGTGTATCTCACGTTCTCAAATGGCATGTGTAGTTAATGAGGGTCAGGGCATTTCTCATGTGTATTCTCCATGTCACTTACTTTGGGGATTTGTACTGCACTAATGTAGACAAATGATTTAATGTGAGAGGTTGCTGTTGCAAGTGGCAAGTTAAGTCACTGAATTGAATGGTTGAATTCTGTGTTTAAATGAGTTCTGGAGGACCAAGAGTAGTTCCCACAATGTGAGAAGAGGACTTTAACTTTCAGTCCTTTGGTCTAGTAGGTAGGAAAAAAAATAACCAGAAATCAATTTGATTCTCTGCACCTGTACACCTGACTGCTGAGAATGATATGTTCAATTGCTCAGGGGAAGAACACTTTGAATAACTGAGAGTAAGTTAGAAATTATCCTCTATACATAAAAACTAGCATGCTATCTTGTAATACTGATATGGTTTGACTGTGTCCCCACCAAATCTCATCTTGTAGTTCCCATAATTCCTGTGTGTTGTGGGATCCAGTGGGAGGTAACTGAATGATGGGGGTGGGTCTTTTCTGTGCACTGTTCTTGTGACAGTGAATAAGTCTCATGAGATCTGATGGCTTTATAAAGAGGAGATCCCCTGCACAAGCTCTCTCTTTGCCAGCCACCATCCATATAAGGCATGATTTGCTCCATCTTGCCTTCTGCCATGATTGTGAGGCCTCCCTAGCCATGCAGAACTGTGAGTCCATTAAACCTCTTTTTCTTCCCAGTCTTGGGTATGTCTTTATCAAACTGCAACAGGAGAGGGCACAAACTCCTCCTTTCAAGGAAAAGGAGAAAAACGTAGAGTTCAAAATGTCTGTGGTTAATCACATAATCTGTCTTCCAGTAAATACTATTTCCTGGGAGAAGTGTAGTTACTTTGGAAGGAATCTGAACTTTTAAAGTTATTGATGTACCACTTAGTATTTAAAAGACAGTGATTTACAAAAAGACTACCCAGAAAGGCCTGCGCTTTCCAAGTTTTCTCCAAAACCCCTCAGGTATTCCTGATGAGCAAGTGAGACATTTAGAGGGTTTAACTCACCATGTATGTCTAACTTAAATGTAATTTATGAGTCATTGTTTTCTAGTCAATAGCTAAATACTTTCACATATTTTTACTTATGGGATATAATTGAGGAAGAGATACAAATTCAAAAAGCATCCAGAATTGAAATCTCTTTCCATTTAATTTATGGTATATACCAGGGTTGGCAAACTGAACCTACAGAACAAATCTGACCCACTATTTGTTTTTGCAAATAGTTTTATTAGAACACAGCCATGCCCGTTCATTTACTCATTCTTTATGGCTACTTTTGTGCTACAACAGCACAGTTGAGCAGTTGCGACATAGATGGTATTGACAGGATAGTTGACAGGATTGACAAAGTTGCGAATATTTACCTATTGGCTTTTTACAAAAGAAGTTTGCCAACCACTGGTGTGTATTATTAGATACATTAGTAACAAATGACATCATAAATTTCTTTTTAGCAATCATGTATATCAAGGATACAAAAAATGTATTTCACTAGAACAAAATCTTCTATTTGGTCATCTTGCTTCACCTTCCTCTAGAACAAAATCTTATTGCCAAATAATTTAAGAAAATAATTTGGTCTTCTGATTCAATGTTTGTGTCTCAGGTTTCCTTCCCAGGAATTAATTCCCACTTCAAAAAACAGACACACACATTCCAAAAGTGTTCTTTTATTTCTAGTAACATATATTGTATAAATACTCTATTTTATATGCACTTTCACAAAAGCGATATAATTTAAAAGTTTTTTCATTAGAAATAAATGTATAAAAATAAATATGTTATTATAGGCATTTATTACTAACTATAGTCCTTCTTGGAAGGAACACCCAAACCAATACTTATAAAGTACATGTAATTTATAGTAACATATTTTACTATATACATATGGAAAAAATCGTATTCTCACAGAAGAGCTGAACAGACATTCATCAGGATATGACTGTTGGACCAGCTGCTGGAGATGGACCTGCTACCTCTCAGCAGCCTCCCCACCACAAGTGATCTCAATGTCCCCAAACCTGTGGGACCCTGTTCTACACACCTCATTTTTGTTCCGGCATTTCATCCTTCTTGTGTGATTTTACTGATTTTCATGAGACACGAGTTACTTCTTTACATCCATATTCCCAAAGCAGGGTTACATGGTAGGAAAGAAAGGAAGTTGGAGGTACTAATCTCACTGTGTCTCCTCTAGTTTTTACCAGCACCTAATGCTTCACTGCTTTTTTTTTTTCCATTGTAGACTTTAATAAATACATGGAGTTGTTTTTTCCTCAAAATGAATTACACAGATAAAGACTGAGATGGTCAAAAAAGTAAAGAGGAAGCCGTTTGAGTCATTTCACGTTGCTGAGCTTTTCTCTCATGTTGAACAATCTGAAGTTTTAATTCTTGGTAGAAATAATGTATAAACATTCTCTGAAACCATAGCAGCCATAAACAGTGCTGGTCAAAGGTCCTATTTGGACTCCTTTCTCCCCCTTGTTAGTGAGGTAAAGTAAAACAGGTCTTAGTAAAATCTCACCTTTCTCCTACTTTTCCATTTCCCAACCCCCATGATACAAAGTATTTGATAAGTACCAGGAAACAGGGGTTGTAATAGCTGTAACTTTTTTTTGACAATTGCTTCATTTTTTTCAAACTTGTAATAGATGTAACAAAAAGAAATAATAATGCCCGGGGCTTTATTATGCTATATCACTGCTCAGAGGTTAATAATCCTCACTAACTATCCTATCAAATTTGCAACTGGCAGTTTACTCTGATGATTCAACTCCTTTTCTATCTACCCCCACAATCCCACCTTACTGATACACCTCACTGGTTACCGGCAAAATACGCTGGATCCCTCCAGCTTTCTTGCTTTCCGTGCACCAGCCCTTCCTCACTTTGCCTTGCCCTCAAAGCTAACACCACTTAACTGCATTCGGCCATTGTGCAAAAGTCTATGAAATGTTTAGGTTTCTTTAAAGGATCACAGCTCTCATGAGATAACACCCCCCCATCATGGGACAGACATTTCAAGCTTCTTTTTTTGTAACCCTTCCCACAGGTCTTAGAACATGATGACCACTCCCCCAGCTGCCACTGGGGACAGGGATGGTCTGCACAAGGTCTGGTGCTGGCTGGCTTCACTTCCTTTGCACACTCGGAAGCAGGCTGTCCATTAATGTCTCGGCATTCTACCAGTCTTCTCTGCCAACCCAATTCACATGACTTAGAACATTCGCCCCACTCTTCTATGACCCATGCTGAAAAAGTGGGGATAGCATTGAAAGATTCCTTCTTCTTCTTTACGAAGTAGGTGTATTTAATTTTAGGTCGAAGGGCATTGCCCACGGTAAGAACCTGGATGGTCAAGGGTTCTTTGAGAGGGCTAAAGCTGCGAATTCTCTCCAGTGCCGCAGAGGAGCCGCTGTACCTCAAGACAACACCTTTGTACATAATGTCTTGCTCTAAGGTGGACAAAGTGTAGTCACCGTTAAGAATATAAGTGCCATCGACAGCTTTGATGGCGAGAAAGCTGCCATTGTTCCTGGATCCCCTCTGGTTCCGTTGTTTCACTTCGATGTTGGTGGCTCCAGTTGGAATTGTGATGATATCATGATATCCGGGTCTGCAGGCGACAAAAACAGGCATAAATCTCTGAATCATTGGCTAATTAGATTATTTAGCTTAAAAACACATTAATCTTTTATGAGATATGATTTTTTCCCAGACCTGTTGAAAGGCCCATTTAAATTATAACGTCTGCGAATAGGTGTTTTAAAACTTACTTTGCACTAGTAACTGATCCTGATATTTTCTTACAAGTAGATCCATTTCCCCCACAAACACCACATTTATCAAACTTCTTTTTGGAGTCTATGATGCGATCACAACCAGCTTTTACACACTGTCCTTGCACACAGACAGAGGTGGAATCTGGGCTACATGGAGTACCATCTACAACCTGAAAAAAGGACACATGTCTAGGGTTACATACAAGCAAAGGAAGGAGATGCTGCAGTGACAAGTTTAAACATATTCTCTCCGCTTTCCTGACCATGCTAATTAAAAACAGTACCCTCTACATATTATGCATTTCATGCATTTTACCCTTCACTTTGGCATGTTTTCAATACTACATATAGACATCTGAAGAAATTAGAGATTTTTAAAAATTATTTATCTATTGACCTAGCTCTCCTCCAGCTAAGGTCAATGAAAGTAGAACTCTTTGTCACTTTGATTACTGCTGTATCTTCAGAGCTTAGAATAATTAATATCTGGCAAGAGTAAGTGCTTCATAAATCACTTGCTGAATACTGAATCTGCAACTTGGGAGTATTTTCATAGACCATGGTGCTAATGACACATGATCGTCTCAATCACATTAAATTCCATTTTCTATCTCAGAGCCAGATGTATTCCCTTAGCAAAGCAGCAAAAGAAATGATGCTTTTCCTAGTTCAGTATGTGTTTTCAAACATAAAACTTATCAATACTCAGACTGCCATTTCAATTATTCTGTTTGCATCTGCTACTGCTAGTTACCCAGTAACAAGTATTTTGGACCATGCATAAACTATTTTCCAAAACTACTGGTTACTGTGTGAACATATAATGTATCTAACTATGAGCTGTATGTGAAGCCTAGTCACACAGAGGAGTGCTTGATTGTCCAAAAAGCTTCTCCTTGTAATAAAAGAGTAATAGTGAACAATTGCAAGCATCTGAAGTGTTAGATTTAAGCTTCATTCAGAACTGAAAACAACACTAAACTCAAAGCAGGCAGTTGCCAATTAATGTAAAAGAAAAGGAGTTCAAATGTGAAATTGAAGATATGTTAATATGGAAAGCAAAGAAAGTATATCAAAAATTACTTGAAAAGGTAGCAAGCCTACGCCTAAGTTTTAGGTAAAATAAGGTAAAATTACCTTGGGCTGCAAAACGAAGAAGTAGCCAATGCCTTTGGCTTGGCAGATGAGCTTGCACCTGTCCTTTGGTGAGACGCCAGCGTACTTGGGGATCCATTCTACTGCGGGTCCACTCCCAAAGGAAGCTTTTGAAAACTCGTTGTGTGCCTCACATTGTTCCTCTCTAAAGGTTTTTCCTGGAAAGAGAATAATATGATAACGTTATCAGTTTCTAATCTTGAGCCACCTGTTTGTGGGTACATCTTTTTTTAAATCCCACTTCTTAAAATCAGAGTCCATTGCTCCTCACCATTATTGTCTGGACAGTCCTCAGTGTTGCAGGATCTGTAGCGTACTCGCTTGCCTTCACAGTACTTCCCTCCATTCTTTGGGACTGGGTTATCACATTCCCTCATTGTGTACTGGACTCCTCCACCGCACGTTCTCGAACAGTCTCCCCAAGGTCCCCACATCCCCCAGCTTCCATGAAAAGGAGTCTAAATGGAGACACAAATCATCAGCATTAGAATTCTCTAAAGAGAACTTTTAGGGTGTCAAAGAAAACCACATGGGACAAAGAATCAATTCTAAAAATAAGCCATCTTGCATTCCTGCTAGAGGACACAGATGGGGATGTTTAACTTGGTATCAAATCTTTTACCATCACTTTGTTCTTTTCAATTCTGAATATGTTTCAGTAGAAAAACTCACATCAAAATGCTTTCTGTCGGTTTTGTTCACACATTTGCCGTTGATACACCATTTCCCTTCTCCGCAGCTGGTGCCATCTGCCCATGGGAAGTGTTTGGTTTGGCACACTAGCACTCCGCCAGAGGTGCCGGTACACCACAAGGTACTGCACGTGCTAGCTGCATCAGGGCAGTGTTTGGAGTCCTCCCCAAATGTAAACTGGCACTGCCGGTTGGCATCGTACGAGGTGCCAGGGAGATCTCCTGGGAGCTGTATGGGATTCTGGGGCTTGTCCATCAAACATTCCCCTGCAAAGCAAATGCCAACCAATATTAATACAGAGTTAGTGAGGGCATGCAGAGATAGATCCCATTTCAGAAAATATTTATCATATGAGAAAATAGATAGCAAAGTGATTTGAAAACTGTAAAGCTGGGGGAGGGAAATGCTAAAGAGATTTAGATTGCTATTAAGATCTTATCCTCAATGGAGTATTTCTATATTAACAATGACAGGAAGTTATTGATCTGCTAACAATGTGAATGAATAGACTTTGGGAGCTACTCAACGAGAAGCACTATTTTTTATTTGGAATTAAGATCTCAACAGTTAGGATCTTGACAGAGGAAAAGCAATGTTTAAGTGGGGAAAATAAAAAGAACAAAAAGGAAAGAGTTCATTTAACTAAACTTTATGCATGAAAGGTTGGATGCCATCTAGAGAGAGTAGCTGGAACATCTCACCATGACCATTATCCAGAAATGATGTAATCATGTAGGCACTGCAAGGAGACCAAGGCTGGCTATGGTCCAAGTTGGAAAGCATTGACGCCATCATGTGGGAATCCTGGTTCACACCATTAAGGCTGGCACACTGCTTTGCATCATCATGTGGCATGTTAAACACGTGGCCTAGGAAGCAATCCAAAACCCACATTAAAATATGGATCATGGCTCAGTGTGGTGGCTCACACCTGTAATTCCAGAAGCTGAGGTGGGCGGATCACTTGAGGTCAGGAGTTCAAGACCAACATGGCCAACATGGCGAAACCCCGTCTCTACTAAAAATACAAAAATCAGCTGGGTGTAGTGGCGTGCACCTGTAATCCCAGCTACTGGGCAGGCTGAGGTAGCAGAATCGCTTGAACCCAGGAGGCAGAGATTGCAGTGAGCCAAGATCACGCCACTCCACTCCAGCCTGGGAGACAGAGTGAGACTCCATCTCAAAAAAATAAATAAATAAGTAAATAAAATAAAATATGGATGATATGCAGGAGGTTCTTTTTTCCCAGCAGGGATTCATTCATTTGTCCCAAAATAATATTTCTAAAGGAAGAAATATATTTAGAAGACCGGCTATTTTGGAGACCATGTCTACTTTTCACAGGGTGTAAACAAACATACACATTTCCAAATGTCCAGAGCTACTACTATCTTATTTTTTACTTTAATAAAAATGACCATGTTTGAAATAGTGAAAAAATATTTTCTATAGTTTCTAAGATGTACTAGGACCTAAAATAGCAATATAACCTACAGACTCTCCTTCTTATATTGTTTTACCAGTTTACATTTCTGAATTGGGCTTAACTCCTACTTTGAAGCAGCCTTACCTAATTCATGGGCTGTGGTAAAGGCAGCTTGTAAACCATCATCTTCTATGACAGAGCAGCTTCTGCTCGGATCACACACAGTTCCAACATCAGCCATCCCAAGAGTATCACATGTCTGGGACCCACACAAGTCCTACAAAAAGCAAAGGTAAATCCTAATTAATAAGGGGAACATGAACCTTGGGATCTAATTTTTTTTGGCAGGGTGTGCCTTCACATATGCTTTGGAGCATCTACATTCATTATTGTTGACATAAGATTGCATGTGACTTTAATCAAGCTTTTTTCCTAATGCTTTTAAAATAGAACTGTGAAACTTGAAATATTAAAATTACGGTAGAAATAAGTAAGATAAACCATGCTAGCCAATTAAAAAAAGGTTAACTGCAAAAACACTGGTGAAATGCCTTGTATATATCTTTTTGGTACAATGTAGACTCCTAAGAGGACAGTCTCACAACTGGTACCTTCTTCCTCTTACCTGTCTGGTGAAAAGAATTGCTGTGTCATAGTGCTCTGCATCCCGGTCACTGGGTGGGTTGTGCTGCTTTTGCCAGTTGCAGAAGTTCCGCAGAGTGAGGGCAGCATTGGAAGTCACTTCCGGCCCCTTCTGTTCATCGTGGATGACCAAGATCTTCACCACCACCAGGCTAACTGAATTACGAATGCTGGGGTGTTTGTACAACCTGGCTGCCACCGAAAACAACGTGAGAAGGTAATGCTTTAGACCACTGCCGTGGAATTCTGCCATCGACTGGTCTGCCACAAGCATGGTTTCCACATAGCGGTGACTGGACACAAATCGCTTCTTTCTTATGCTTCCAGTTCCTGTAAAGAAAAAAAAAAGAAAGTTTGCTACGGTCAGGCTGTCCAAGAATAGTTACCTTTCTAGCATATATTAGGAAAGCCTAACCAGTCAAAGCAAACAAAGCAAAAATATACCCGGAACAACAAAACAAAATATTTGCATCTCTTCACTCAAAGTGTTATTTTAAAGTTCTCTCCTCTCCTTTAAATAAAAAGACCACGCTCTCCTCTGCATGGTCAGGCTCTTTCTGTGTGTGAGCAGGATTTCTTCTGTTCCCTTTGAAATCCTACAGTCTGAACAAGGCAGTTTCGCACATCATCCTGCCCAATTGTAAAATCTTGGAGCAAGGGTGGCAGGCAGAGGCCCTGAGTCACTCTTTCACAGGCGAGGGCTCAAATCCTGAATGAGATCATCGGGCTCCACGTGGAAGGCCTCGGGTAGGGCCTGGGCTGCTGCCAAGGGGCCGGGCCTTAAGGAATCTCAGTCTGCACAGCTCTGCTGTCTCATTCCAGAGGTCCCTGGGGGTGCTCCGCTCTTGCCAATTCCGGGCACAAGGACCACCCACTCTGCCCAGCCGCCTATGGCCCCACTCCCACTGCCCCAGGGAAATAAGTTCTGACTTCCAGGCAAGATTGATTATTTGGAACACAGTCTTCCACTCCGGACTGAGACCCAACCCCTGGGGAAAGTCCTGAACTGGGCTGCGACCACTTTGTTGCCAGGAGCAGAGGAGCAGGGGAAAAGGGAAGAATTATTTAAAAAATGACACGCGAGAGAGTTAAAGAAGGAAAAAGGCACCAAAGTGATAAAAAGAACGGGAGAGTAAGTACTGCACACAACAGAGAAGGCGTAGCAGGAAGGACCTGCAGTGACTTTCAACAGTGCTTGAGAGCAGAATTATGGCCGCAAGAGGGAGTGCAAACTGGGAGGCGGGGCAAGCCCGGGAAAGACCTCCCAAGCAGGTTCTGCGGAGGGGCCCCACAGCCTTCAGCCGGCCCGGGTCAGCCTTATAAGGGGGAAAGGGGACAGAGCCTGCAGAACAGAGATCCTAGCGTAGCCGCTCAGGGTACCTTCCTAGGTCACCACTGGTCCTCTGCCCTCTCCACATCCGCCCTCCCGTGAGCGCAGGATGCACGCACAGGCAGCGGTCACAAAACTCAGCGCAACATTGCAACCCGGACAAAAGGCACACACAAAATCGTTAAAAAGAAATACACAGAGTGGAAAGAACTCGCACAAGCTCCAACTCTAAAGGTGGAAGGAGTCAGGTTACAAACTCTCCCTCCCCGGCCTAAATGCTTTGCTTTAGTTTGCAGAAAATCGTTTGTCAGTTTTTTTCTTGGTTATTCATTATTCGGCCAAATGAAAGTGTGTTTTCTAGCTGAGTTCACCGATCCAAACCTCAAACCACATTCCTCCATTCCAGGCCCCCGTTCTGTCCGCGGACTTATGCTCCTGCCTGCCAGCAGGAGTCTACCCTGAAGTCGCATGGGATAGAGAAAGTGAGAGGAGGATGAATGGACAGACAAACGAGAGCAATTCTTCTACCTGTGGGCTGTCCTACGCGTTGCAGTGCCGGGTCCTGCGGCGACCACTGAGCCCCTTCGTTCTCGCCCTCATTCCCTTCGTCCTCGTCTTCCGTCTCCGCTTTCCCAGTCGGCCGGGGCTCGTCGTCCACGACCCCGCACGTGCCGCCGCCGTCGCCCTGCCGATTCCGCCGCAGGAGGTGGAACTGTAGTGGTGCCGGCGGCTTCTCTCCTGGGGCGGCAGTGGCGAGGCGCTCGCTGGCTGCGGGCAGCGGCTGGATGAAATACGCCTCGCCCCGCAGGTAGAAGGCGCCGCGCACGCCCTCGCAGAGGCTGAGGGCGGCAGCTGAGCTGGGATCGCCATTCACGGTGCCGGAGTAGAAGCAGTGCGCCAGGTCGGGTTCCGGAAGAGGCGTCTCGGACCCGGGTTTGCGCCCCACGTTCTGGAGCGTGAAGCCGGGCGCCAAAAAGCTGCTGTCGGGCCGCAGCTCCAGATCCAGCTGCTGGTCAAAGGCGTGCAGGCGGAGGCGCGTGGTCCCGTGTCCCGGGGCGTGCTCCAGCTCCGGCACCACCAGCTCCTCGTCCTCCTCGGAGGGGCGCCCGAGTGCGTCCGACACCGCCAGTAGCGCCGCGGCGAGCAGCAGCAGCGTGGGCACGGGCCCAAAGCTCCGAGACCCCGGAGCCCGGTCCGCGTTCCCCATGTCGCTGCCCAGCTTGCGCCTTCCGAACCCCTCGGGTACAGCTCGCTGCATTGGAGCCCCAGAAGACACCGCTCGCAGCAGCGCACGGAGCGAGGGAGCTTTAGTTCGGGTCGGGAGAGCAAAGCCTCTCTGGCCTGCTCTGGATTGTTAAAATTAACAATTTCTATTATTCGTTGGAAGGGCGCGCAGAGCCGGCTACAGCCGAAGCTCCCGGAGTCACTAAGAGGAGGCGCTGCAGTTCTGCCTGAGCGCGGGAAGTTTTTCTTCCAGCGCAAAGTTGGAGACACTGAGAGGCAGGCGCAGGCAGAGTGGCTCTGCGGGGACAAGAAGCGCTCTGGGGCGCCTCCGGGGCTGAGGCAACGCGGAGATTGGTGCCTGGCGCCCCTCTTCGGCCTCCGCCTTGGCCGCGGTGTTGCTCACTGCGCAGAGCTCTCCCCTCTGTCCGGTAGCGCACCCTGGCTTTGCAATAGCCCCTGGGCTGGAGCCGCTTTCCAGCGAGTGCAAGAACCGAGCAACCGAGCGCTCCTTTTATAGTGGACTGAAACCACCCGCCCCCCCACCCCACTCCTCCCCTTTGGCCCTTTTCCATCCCAAAGACGCCGCCCCCGGCTCCGTTGGTGCTAAACCGCGCTCTGCGCTGCGGGCTAGGGAGGGGGAGGGGTCAGCCTCCGCCCTGGCTCCATGCCACTGCTCGTCAATCTAGGGGCGGAAGGGGCACTGTGACCAGCACTTTGTACTGCTGGGGCCGCTCCAGGGAGAAGACTCTCCCTTCCACCGCTCTTCTCCCTCGCCGGTTTCCTGGACCACCCTTCCTCCCCACCGCCCGGTTGCGGTAACTCAGTTACCGCGCTGGGCTGCGGTTCCCGGGCAGGAAGGTTCGGGTGGAGAACGGAGTCCCTTCTCCAACATTTCCCTATCCTGGAGCTGCCCTGAGTCTCCTTCCCTACTCCCTCAGTTCCCTCTTCCCCAATCTAGGAAATGAGCTGGGGCTACACTTTCTAGAAAAATACCCCACCCCACTTCTCCACCTTCGCAGCCTGCCAGGATCTCCTTAGCCGCCGCCTGCTCTCTTTGCCCCAACTTTTCTCGGGAAAGCTTGGTTGGCCCTGCGCTTCCCCCAGAAAGCATGCCTGAGTGAGGGGCCAGGTGACACTTTTTAGGGTCTGGATTTTAAAATATGTTTGCTTATGCCTTCACCCTCCACCAACCCCCACCCCACACGCCACCTCTTCCCCATTGACGACTTTGTGAGGACACGGTTTCACATTTCTGGAATGGGTGATCTGGGACGCGGCTCAATTCCCTAGAGCCTAAGGAGGGAATTGCGCTTTCTCTTCTTCATTCGAGAAATGATCGGCTCCCGCCAGTCTGCGTGCTTCCACTCAACAGCAGCTGCAAGCCCTAGGCCAGCGTCGCAGAAACGGCCAGGAACCCCACTTTCCTACCCGGGGGCCAGCAGCAATCGCTGGGGCTAGCAAGCGTGCAGTGGGGTAAAGAAGGAAATCGGCTTCCTTCCCGGACCCCTCCTTCCTCTTCCTACCAGGAAGGGAAAAGGCTATATCCGCGTTACGAAAGCGAGGAGAGTTGAGTCTTTCCACCAACAGGTCCTTAGGAAAAAAAACTGAGTGGCTTTTCTCTCCAAAATGTGGGAGGGGCTCAAGGACCCAGAGGAAAGAAGTGTTTCACAGCGGAAAGCCACGGGGACAATGGCAAGAGCGACCGCCCTAGCCCCGTGCAGACCCGCAACCCTCACACTTGCGCGCCCCCGCGTTAGTGTTCGACCTGGTCTCCGCCCTTCCGCCCCACCCCAGTCCGCTCTCTTGGTTGGCTCCAAGTTAATCTGGGTCCTTTCCTCGCTCCTCCCCAGATCTTCCCAACTTCGGTCGGCCTCAGCCAGAAGCGTCCCTTCTAGTTCTCCCACACGTCCCTCTTCCAAGCTTTCCTTTCCGGATGCTTTCCAATTTCTTTTTTCCTAGCGAGATTGCTTACTTGAAAAACGAAAACAAAACATTGCTTTCCACTCACCAGGAAAACCAAATGAGCAAGAATGGCAGAGAGAAGCCACTCCGCTTACTTCTGAAAGGGTTTAGTAACGACCTCTAGTCCCCACACATTTAGGAGTGGGTGGTTTCGTAAATGTAATTTTGGTTTCCTAAAATCACCCTCATCGTTGAACGTTGAATGATCAACCAAGGCCTTAGATATATTTTGACAGCTCTCGATTAACATTCTGGTAGTGTTTCTGCCTACCTCTTTTCACTGAGTCTCTCCTTTGCAGCCCTCGCTCTCTTACCCGTTCCGTTTCTCCTTCAAACTCAACATTGACACCCGCACACATGAGTGTGTGATTCTTTGCTGCATTGTCCAGCATTGTCCAGCCTACCTCCTTCTCTTCGACTTTGAACTACGAGGATTATTCCTTTCTGTTTCTGTTTCCCAAGCGTCTTTTCCCAAACATCTGATCATTCCTACTTCCCAGTTTGGTTTTCAGACTTTTTTTTTTTTTTTAACATTGTTATCTTCTATTACAGTAATTTTTTGACGGTCCATTTTCTATGATTTCATTTCATTTTACTTGTTCTTTCTAGCTAGAAGAAAGGTAAGATACTTGAGAGAACATATGAGCGAAGTCATGTTAGACTTTCAAGATATTGACGTCGGGATCACAAAAGCATGAAGGCAAAGCCATCCGTACATTTTCAAACCTCTTGCTTAGAAGAGGGCTCAGAAGATAATATATGGTGACAAAAGTTAGAGTCTCAGAGTAGCTTTGAGATGGAAATTTGAGATAGAGATTTTGGACATTCATAATCTCCATCTCAAGGAGAGGTGGCCCAGGGGCTGAATGGAGATTAGTGAAGGTAGATGTGATTCCCTTAAATTGGGGTAAGAAGGGGCAAAAACAGCAGAAAATCTGTATCTTTAAAGGCATATGTAATGTATTTCAGTCTATCAACGTCTCTACTAAACTTTAGCTTTTAAAAATATGTGAATGTAAGTTTGATCTGTAGTGTGTTTCTACCTATTGTTTTTGGAGGCTTGTTTAAAGCATGCATTTCTGATCTTGAATGGGTTACTACAAATCCATTGTAATTTTTTCATATTTCATGTTGCAGATACGAATAGAGTTGAAAAAACGGAGAGTTAAAGGCAAAAGGATGGCCGGGAACATGGCTTTTTTATTCTCTGGGTTTCTGTCCAGATTTCTGTTCTTTTGCATAATGACTCCAATCTGTTGTGCACCTGTAGTTCTGGGAAATGATTCTTTTTTAATCGCTTCAACAGAGACATGGATGTTGGAGTTGCCAACTACTAAGCGGAAAAACGCCATCCATGCTCAGAAGAACATTTAATCCACTCACTTTTTCTCTTTTTTTTTTAAAGATCAGCATTCATCAGGCATTTGTGGTAATATGCAAATATATACATATAACATATATGTATATTTATAAGCAAAATATGAATTAGAAAAACATTTGAATGGAGAAACAGACCACAGGAGTAAATTTGTACAAGGCACTAGTAAAAGTGACATGTAATGTTGGGTTCTTATAGTGAGTTTCTTAATCCAATTTTTGCCCCTTGATTTGAATGGGCACCCAAAGTAACACATGCTATCCTAATCCCTACTCCCCATGTTTTGGATCTTATTTTTATAGAATACATATGGGCTTATATAAGCATTAATCTTAACATGTTCTAATTTACATATGTAAGCCAATTTTTATTTCTAGAGATAATAGAACAAAACTCAAAACATTTGACATAAATTATTGGAACAATTAACTGTTTGATCCATTAAACACATTATTGTCCTCTATGAACGGAGGGACTATCTGAAAAAAAGAACAAGTTGTTTGCAGTTTAAAGTGAGAGATAAGCATTAAGGTGTTAATTTCTATTTACACTTTATATGTTCATATTTGTTTCACTGATTCATATGTTATAGACACAATATTCTATTCACAATTTTCACGAAGTCTATACCAAAGTAAGTATTCAACAAGTAGCCATGAAATGAGGAAATCTGGTAATATACATGAGCTATTAGAATTGTTTTCATGTAAACATTGTCTAGAGAAACAACTAGTGTGCATATTTTATAACCAGGAAATGCTTTTTATTCACATGTTAGTACCGTAAGATTGACTAATGAGAAGTAGGGAAGCTGTTTGATATTAGTCTTCCTTTTGGGAACATATAGTCTAAAGTAATATTGGACAAATGGATATTTTATCTGATCACAAATGAGAAAGTAGTTAGAAAACTTCTAGTTTAAACAGGTTATGTACCCAGAAGTATTGCAAGTATTGGAGACAGAAAAATTATTGTAGCTTACATTTAGAATCAAAATTGATATTTCCTCCAAATCATGCACTTGTAGATCTAAGAGGAGTATAATCTGCCAAATTGACTCCCTCTGGGTAATTGATGCAGAAATGAGACTCAGAAGGGTTAAGTAGTTTTCCCAAGATGTCTAGCGAGAGTCAAACAGGGGGCTTAGAAATGACTCTGACGCATAACTTTTCATCAACTGTTTTGACATTTTAACCTATCTAATTGTGTAGGAGGTAATTATGTTGTCAGACTTGGGAATGATGTTGTTTTCAGTTAAGTTTTTTTAAATTATAAATAGGAATTTTCCGGCAATAAAAAATTTCCACCTTAAAAGATTCAAGGACTTTAGTACTTCCTTCTCCAAACACAAGGTGGCGATGGTCTACAACAAATGATGCGCAAATCGGTTTTGTTTCGTTTTTTGTTTTTTTCTTTTTTATTCTTAATAGTTCAAGTTAAGAATTTGCAAAAGTTTTACATCTTCTTAATCATATTTAATAAATTCTAATTAAATATTCTCCTACATCTTGGTATTATGGAAAATATTTTAAAATATTACAATGTTAAATGAATTTATTCTTAAGGGCATAATAAAATACTTTTCAAACCAACTACTTTTAATTATGTATGCGTATTACCATAAGCAAAAATCCAATTAAACTTTAAAGAAAGAAAACTGCCTCTGACAAAATAATACTGTGGACCACTTTTATTCATTACATTTGAGAACTTCCTGCCGTTCAAATGAAAAGATTAAGTAATTTGCAATCCATTAAAATAGATTAAAACTCATTCATTTATTCTATAGATATTAAGTACATACAGTATGTTTAGTATACATCAATACTTGACGATCAATACTAGTTAACTGGTTTTCTTGTTTTAAAAGTTTTCCTTAGCAACAACATAAAGCTTAAAATGAAAAAAGAAAAGTGAGAAAAATGTTCTACCACCAGGTGGTGACAAAAGATAAAATTTAAAATCACTCTTAACAAATGCATACTTCATATAATTCTTGAATACTGCAAATATAAGTGACTTCCGAATGTCATGTGAATTTAAAATCATATTCTAGGAATATTTTATTACTTAAAGCAAACTAATATTAACATATTATCTCTAGTTTAATAAGTGCTGGAATTGAAAGTGGACAGTTTTAGTCAGCAGGTGGCACTTGAGACCATAGAATAAGATATTTTAAACTATTTCACTACTGCTTTTTTTTCCCCACCCAGCTTACAATTATTGATTAGCTGATTGAGATAGGAGCTGGTCCCTTCCCTACACTTCCACTAGCAGGGATTTAATCAGAGGCTGAAAATCAATTGTCCTTTGAAAGTGATTTTTGCTAAACATAAAGAGTAATATTTGGTTATATATCAGCCCCTGTCCTACAACTTTATCACTTTATAGTGCTCTTTTGTGTAAGATACAATAAATCTTATTAATAACCAAAAACTGAATTATGAATTATTACCATTCATTGGCCATCTACTTGGGCAATTACAACAGTTAGTAGCTCAGAAGCACTGATATTTGAACACTGTATCTTCAAATTCCTAGGCCTGGGTTAGGATGCTTGCTGCTGGAAACACTGGCTGGAAAGCTTTCTTGTTCCATGTGGCTCTCAGGTCACCCTGAGAACTGGACACACTTGTAATTGGTTGACGGTAGGCTTGTATATTCATGTAATGTTGATTGGAAAGGCCTAGACAATCTCTCTAAATACATAATTGGACAAGATAGTTGAAAGGATTAGAGTTGGACACCATCCTAAAGTGGCACAATGTCTAAAGCATAGAGTTTGGGGGTCTTCCTGTTCCCTGCACTTCATACCCTGAGAGCTTGTGGTGGAGAGCCACATAATCCACATTTGAATTCTGGCAATCTGACTGCTGCATCCTTACCTTGTGGCTTCAAGGAAGCCATTGATCATCCTTGAGCCTCCTCATGTGTAAAATGGAGATGACAACAATCCTGAATTGAAGGATAATGCACCACTGTATTTGCTTCCTCCTCTGTCTCTTCCTTCCTAGTTACCCCCTCCTGTTTCCTAAACTTACTTACCCTCCCCACCTCTACAGGGACTGCATGCACACAAGCCCTTTTCTCAGGTTGTGCTTTCTAGGCTAAACTGAGTTGAAAACAACAAGCATCAGGAGATCTTCTAGAGGGGACTGCTCACTGATTAGAGGGCAGTAGAATCCCTTTGCTGGTGGTGAATGGAATGGGATAGCCCCTGGCATGCAGTGTCAGTGCAATGACAAAGAGTCTCTGTGTGGGATGAGGTGGTAGTGTGGGGTGAGGAGCAGGTTTATGTAGCAGCAGTGGCGCTTAGACAGTATAAGGAAAATAACAATTGAAAGGAACATGTAGTTGGATGGGTTTTGATAGTTGCTTCAGAGCAGGGGCTGGCAAGCTATGACCTTCAGGCTGACCATCTGTTTTTGTAAATAAAGTTTTACTGGAACAAAGTCATGATCATTTGTTTATGTATTTTTCGTGGTTGCTTTCACAATACAAAGCAGAATTGAATAATTGCAAAAGAGAGCAATGTCCTCCAGTCCAAAATATTTGTTATCTGGCCCCTTCAAAAAAGTTTACCAATGCCTGTTTTGAAGGTTATTTTGCAAATATAGAGATTACATAGTTTTCTAACTTAATTTCAAGACATGCCATAGAAGTCACTTTTATCTCCTGCAATCAGAGAGCAGACAATGCTGAAAATCTAAAAATGTATAATCTTATAGTTGTTTTATATTAAAGTTAGGGTCCTAATAGAAAAACTGGGATTCTGAGACATAAAAGAGAGACATTTGGAGGGATGAGCCCCAGATTCTCCTAGACCCTGCAGAAGCAGATGTCACCCCCTTGCTAGAAGGGAACACCCTTTTTTAGCCTAGAGACTGTAAAGTTCTCAGCAGAGGCAGTTGCCTCAAAAGGATACTTGTCCTGCTCATCTTCTGCCCCATTTCCCCCTCATTCCTAGCCTCTTAAAGTCCAAAATTTCTGCGGGAACTTTTGTAAGAAACACTGACCATATGTATTAGTCAAGATTCTTCAGAGAGAGAGAACATATGTATTTAATGAGATTATGAGGAATTGGCTCACATGATTATAAGGCTGAGAAGTCCCATGACCTGGTGTCAGCATGCTGGAGACTCAAGAAAGTTACTGGTTTGATTTTAGTTCAAGTCTGAAAGGTCTGAGAACCAGGGTAGTCGATGGTATAAATCCCAGTCCAAGGACAGAAAAAGACTGATGTCCCATCTCAAGCAGGCAAGAAGACAAAGGAGGGGAAATTCCTCCTTCCTCTGTCCCTTTTGTTCTATTCAGAGCTTCAGTGGGTTGGATCATGCCCATCCACATTGGGGAGAGCAGTCTACTCTACTGGAGTTCACTGATTCGAATGTTAATCTCATCTGGTGACATGCTTGCAGACACACCCAGAAACAGTGTTTAATCTAGGCACCCCTTGGCCTGATTAAGTTGACACATAAAATTAACCATCACATCATATGAATTCTATTTCATAAATATTTTCCAAATTTAAAAAATGGAAGCAGTAGTGCATGTATCTAATATTGAAAGCAATATATATTGTAAATATAACATACATCATATTGGAAGACCTCTCTCTCTCTCCATAGTAAAAATTCTGGGAATCTGGAGGGGTGATAGCCAAACCAAAACCAGGCCCAACTTCACTGTGAAGCGTGGTGGTGGCTGTCCATTCAGGTTTAATATCAACCTGATGTTCATTCTAGTCAGGTATCTGGCTGAGATTTCCAGGATCCAACAATGATTTGAGGAATCTTTCGATTTGTCTGTCTGATCTAGAGAGATTCGGTTTGAGGAATGCTCATTATGTGTGTAGTAGGGGGAGATCTCACACTTCAAGTCCCATTTCCCTGCTTCCAGAGCAGGGCTGCCTGTTGTTTCCTGCCAGACTGATTCTACCCTTTATGTCACTCCTATCTTAAGAACTCCAGTCCACTCAAGAGAACCAGCTGGCAGGGGAAGGGAACTAATTGCCAATGACTTCATAATTGAAAATATATTTTTCTACTCTTTTGCTGTGACAATAATAATGCCTGATATTTATTGAGTGCCTACTATATACCATGCCTACTTTACATACATAAGCTAATTAATGCTCACATGTAGATTTATTACTATTAATATCCCTGTATCATTGATGAGCTTACTGAGGCAGAAATTTGGCTAGCCCACACAGATAGTAATTGATGGAGTCAGGTAATCTGTTCTTTTAACCTTTAACACAATGTACTGTATATACACCTGTATTTAAAACATTGTGAGGGTGATGTGGTGTAGAGAAGAAAGAGGACTAGGTTGAGAATCAAAGTAGCCAGTTCCAGGTTGCAGCCGTCTAGCTCAATGGCCTCGGTTACCAACTCTCTGGGTCTCAGTTTCTAAATCTGGAATGGGTTGAACAGCTCCAACTTGAGTATTCCATAACTCTTAGTGTAATTTTTGTACTTTGAATGATGATAGATGTACAAATTGATGTACCTTTATTTTAATGGTATATCTTTGTTTCCCAAGTGATTTATTATTTCACCAACAATGGTGAGGAAATCATTCCTCAATTAAACTTTGCCTCAATTAGAACATTGTTCCTATCAGAATATAAGGCACACTTATTTCTATTTCCAGAAACCCACTGCAGATAATGGCATTATTGTCACCAGTGTCTGGAAACAATGAATTAAAACTCTAAATAAGGCTATTCTGTTTTAGGTAATTTTGCTCATAAATAAACTGAGAAATATGATGGTATACAACAGGGTTTAGTGGGGATTTAGTGACACTTTTTGTAGATTCTGTAACTTTAAAAATCATACACAGTCATGTGCCACAAAACAATGTTTCAGTAAGTGTTGGACTGCATATATGACAGTGGTCTTATAAGAATATAGCACTGCATTTTTACGTACCTTTTCTATGTTTAGATATACAAACACCATTGTGTACATTTGTATATAGCATTCGGTACAGTAACACATTGTACAGGGTTGCAGCCTAGAAGCAATAGGGTATATCACACAGCCGAAGTATGGAGTAGGCTTTACCATCTAGATCTGTGTAAATACCCTCTATAGTGTTCATACTGAGAGACAGGACTAGCTGGATTTCCTAGGCCGACTAAGAATCCCTAAGCCTAGCTGGGAAGGTGACCGCTTCCACCTTTCAACACAGGGCTTGCAACTTAGCTCACACCTGACCAGTCAGTTAGTAAAGAGAGCTCACTAAAATGCTGATTAGGCAAAAACAGAAGGTACATAAATAGCCAATCATCTATCGCCTGAGAGCACAGCAGGAGGAACAATGATCGAGATATAAACCCAGGCATTGGAGCCAGCAACAGCAACCCCTTTTGGGTCCTCTCCCTTTGTATGGGAGCTCTGTTTTCATTCTATTAAATCTTGCAACTGCACTCTTCTGGTCCATGTTTGTTACGGCTCCAGCTGAGCTTTCGCTCACCATCCACCACTGCTGTTTGCCGCCGTCGCAGACCTGCCGCTGACTTCCATCCCTCCGGATCCGGCAGGGTGTCCACTGTGCTCCTGATCCAGGGAGGTGCCCATTGCTGCTCCCGATCAGGCTAAAGGCTTGCCATTGTTTCTGCATGCCTAAGTGCCTGGGTTCGTCCTAATCGAGCTGAACACTAGTCACTGGGTTCCACGGTTCTCTTCCATGACCCATGGCTTCTAATAAAGTTATAACACTCTATTAGTGTTATGTGGGCCAAGATTCCATTCCTTGGAATCCGTGAGGCCAAGAACTCCAGGTCAGAGAACACGAGCCTTGCCACTATCTTGGAAGAGGCCTGCCACCATTTTCGAAGTGGCCGGCCACCATCTTGGGAGCTGTGGGAGCAAGGATATTTTGGCAACCATGAAGGAACCTCCAAAGCAATGAGTAATACTGGACCACTTTCACTTGCTATTCTGTCCTATCCTTCCTTTGAATTGGAGGAAAATACCGGACACCTGTCAGCCAGTTAAAAATGATTAGCATGGCCACCAGACTTAAGACTCAGTTGTGAGACTATCTGGGGAAGGGCCTTCTAACAACCCCCAACCCTTCTGGGTTGGGGATGTTGGTCTGCCTGGAGCCAGCTTCCACTTTCAATTTTCTTGGGAAAGTTGAGGGCTGACTAGAGGCAGAAATCTGTCATCCCAAACCCCCAGCAGTAGCCGGTTGAGATCATGGTGCAGCCAGAAGTTTCTACTCAACAGTTGCCCATGTGTACGCCCTTACCTCTCCTTCTGACCCATACCTCCTGGGTCCCGACCATGACTTTCTTGAAAGTGTAGCCCCAAAATTCTCCTTACCTCTGAATCTACTTCCTCTGATGCCTGCCTCCTATGTATTAACGGTTCAGACTTTCATTTCCTGTAGCAAGTTGTATCTCCAAAGGGATCTAAGGAAGCTCTCTGCTGCCTCCTTAGACATCTAGGCTATAAACCCAGGGATTCTTGCCCCTGGTGTTCCTCCCAATTTAGGCATACAGTTCTCGACATGGGTCCCTGTGGGACCCGTTCCCCACCACCCTTGCCAGGGGCCCAAGTTTATAATGGTTAAGAGGAGAGAGAGAGAGAGAGAGAGAGGGAGGAGAGAGAGAGAGAGAGAGACGGAAGGGAGAGAGAGAGAGACAAAGAGGGAGTCAAAGAAAAAAATAAAAAGATAAAAATAGTAAAAAGACACACACATCCCCCCCCAAAAAAAACCACACACAAAACAAAACAAGTGTGACAGTGTGCCCTATTCCTTTAAAAGCCAGGGTAAATTTAAAACTTATAATTGATAATTGAAGGTCTTCTTGGTGACCCTATAATACTCCAACACTACCTTGTTGTCAGTGTAAACAAGGGTGTAGCCTGAAAACACTGAGATCACTGACAACCCGGTAGCTTTCCTATCAAAAAATCCTTAACCCAGTAACCTGCATATGCATTCAATCTGTAGCAGCAACTGCTTTGCTAACAGAAGAAAGTAGAAAAGTAACTTTTAGAGGAATCCTCATTGTGAGCACAACTCACCAGCTCAGAATTATTCTAAGTCAAAAAAGCAAAAAGGTTGCTTACTGACTCAAAAGTCTTAAAGTATGGGGCTATTCTGTTAACAACAACAACAAAAAAGGTAATTTAACACCAACCACTGATAATTCCCTTAACCCAGCAGATTTTCTAACAGGGGATTTAAATCTTAATTACCATACAAAGGTCCGACCAGACCTAGGAGGAACTCGCTTCAGGACAGGACGATAGATGGTTCCTCCCGGGTGACTGAGGAAAAAACCACAATGGGTATTCAGTAATTGATAGGGAGACTCTTGTGGAAGCAGAGTTAGAAAAATTGCCCAATAATTGGTCTCCTCAAACGTGGGAGCTGTTTGCACTCAGCCAAGCCTTACAGTACTTACAGATTCAAAAAGACTATCTCAATCCTGACTCAAAAGATTACCTACACCCTCTCTGAAAGGAATTTGCATAAGAACTGCTTTTATGGAAATGCATCTTGATGGGGCAGCTGGATTGTTATGAAATACTCAGGAACCCAGCCCAGCTTTAGGACTCACCCCTGAGCACAAAGGCAGTGTTGGGCACGCTGGTAAAGGACCACTAGAATCCAGCAGCCCCGACACCTTTCTTTGTGGCCAAGAAAGGTGGGAAAACATGTGCAGGACTGCTACACCGGTGATGTAACTAATCCGATAAGCAGAGGTCCATGGGTGGTTACGTACCCTGGAAAAGAATAAGCATTAGGCCCTTAGAGGATGCTCTAGGACTAATGCTCATTGGAAAATGACTAGGGGTGCTGGCATCCCTATGTTCTTTTCTCAGATGGGAAATGTTACCCCCGCCTCAAGGCAAAAACACCCCTAAGATGTATTCTGGAGAATTGGGACCAATTTGACCCTCAGATGCTAAGAAAGAAATGACTTGTATTCTTCTGCAGTACCGCCTGCCCACGATATCCTCTTCAAGGGGGAGAAACCTGGCCTCCTGAGGGAAGTATAAATTATAACACCATCTTACAGCTAGACCTCTTTTGTAGAAAAGAAGGCAAATGGAGTGAAGTGCCATATGTACAAACTTTCTTTTCATTAAGAGACAACTTGCAATTATGTAAAATGTGTTATTTATGCCCTACAGGAAGCCCTCAGAGTCTACCTCCCTACCCCCTTGATCCCCTGACACCTTCCCCAACTAATAAGGACCCCCCTTCAGCCCAAATGGTCCAAAAGGAGATAGACAAAGGGGTAAACAATGAACCAAAGAGTGCCAATATTCCCCAGGTTTGCCCCCTCCAAGCAGTGGGAGGAGGAGAATTCGGTCCAGCCAGAGTGCATGTACCATTTTCTTTCTGACTTAAAGCAAAGTAAAATAGACCTAGGTAAATTCTCAGATAACCTTGATGGGTATATTGATGTTTTACAAGGGTTAGGACAATCCTTTGATCTGACATGGAGAGATATAACGTCACTGCTGGATCAGACACTAACCCCAAATGAGAGAAGTGCCGCCATAACTGCAGCCCGAGAGTTTGGCAATCTCTGGCATCTCCGTCAGGTCAGTGATAGGATGACAACAGAGGAAAGAGAACAATTCCCCACAGGCCAGCAGGCAGTTCTCAGTGTAGACCCTCACTGGGACACAGAATCAGAACATGGAGATTGGTGCCGCAGACATTTGCTAACTTGCGTGCTAGAAGGACTAAGGAAAACTAGGAAGAAGTCTATGAATTATTCAATGATGTCCATTATGACACAGGGAAAGGAAGAAAATTCTACTGCCTTTCTGGAGAGACTGAGGGAGGCATTGAGGAAGCATACCTCCCTGTCACCTGACTCGAAGCATATCTCCCTGTCACCAACTAATCTTAAAGGATAAGTTTATTACTCAGTCAGCTGCAGACATTAGGAAAAAACTTCAAAAGTCCACCTTAGGCCTGGAGCAAAACTTAGACACCCAATTGAACTTGGCAACCTCGGTTTTTTATAATAGAGATCAGGAGGAGCAGGCGGAACAGGACAAATGGGATTAAAAAAAGGCCACCGCTTTAGTCATGGCCCTCAGGCAAGTGGACTTTGGAGGCTCTGGAAAAGGGAAAACCTGGGCAAATCGAATGCCTCATAGGGCTTGCTTCCAGTGTGGTCTACAAAGACACTTTAAAAAAGATTGTCCAAGTAGAAATAAGCTGCCCCCTCGTCCATGCCCCTTATGTCAAGGGAAACACTGGAAGGGCCATTGCCCCAGAGGATGAAGGTCCTCTGAGTCAGAAGCCTCTAACCAGATGATCCAATGGCAGGACTGAGGGTGCCTGGGGCAAGCGCCAGCCTATGCCCTCATCCTCACAGAGCCCCAGGTATGCTTGGCCATTGAGGGCCAGGAGGTTAACAGTCTCCTGGACACTGGTGCAGCCTTTTCAGTCTTACTCTCCTGTCCTGGATAACTGTCCTCCAGATCTGTCACTATCCAAGGGATCCTAGGACAGCCAGTCACTAGATACTTCTCCCAGCCACTAAGTTGTGACTGGGGAACTTTTCTCTTTTCACATATTTTTCTAATTATGCCTGAAAGCCCCACTCCCTTGTTAAGGAGAGACATTCTAGCAAAAGCAGGGGCCATTACACACCTGAACACAGGAGAAGGAACACCCATTTGTTGTCCCCCACTTGAGGAAGGAATTACTCCTGAAGTCTGGACAACAGAAGAATATGGACGAGCTAAGAATGCCTGTCCTGTTCAATTTAAACTAAAGGATTCCACCTCCTTTCCCTACCAAAGGCAGTACCCCTTAGACCCAAGGCCCAACAAGGACTCCAAAAGATTGTTACGGACCTAAAATCCCAAGGCCTAGTAAAGCCATGCAATAGCTCCTGCAATGCTCCAATTTTAGGAGTACAGAAACCCAATGGACAGTGGAGATTAGTGCGAGATCTCAGGATTATCAATAAGGCTGCTGTTCCTCTATACCCAGCTGTACTAACCCTTATACTCTGCCATCCCAAATACCAGAGGAAGCAGAGTGGTTTACAGTCCAGGACCTCAAGGATGCCTTTTTCTGCATCCCTGTACATCCTGACTCTCAANAGAAGGAACACCCATTTGTTGTCCCCACTTGAGGAAGGAATTACTCCTGAAGTCTGGACAACAGAAGAATATGGACGAGCTAAGAATGCCTGTCCTGTTCAATTTAAACTAAAGGATTCCACCTCCTTTCCCTACCAAAGGCAGTACCCCTTAGACCCAAGGCCCAACAAGGACTCCAAAAGATTGTTACGGACCTAAAATCCCAAGGCCTAGTAAAGCCATGCAATAGCTCCTGCAATGCTCCAATTTTAGGAGTACAGAAACCCAATGGACAGTGGAGATTAGTGCGAGATCTCAGGATTATCAATAAGGCTGCTGTTCCTCTATACCCAGCTGTACTAACCCTTATACTCTGCCATCCCAAATACCAGAGGAAGCAGAGTGGTTTACAGTCCAGGACCTCAAGGATGCCTTTTTCTGCATCCCTGTACATCCTGACTCTCAATTCTTGTTTGCCTTTGAAGATCCTTCAAACCCAACGTCTCAACTCACCCGGACTGTTTCACCCCAAGGGTTCAGGGATAGCCCCTATCTATTTGGCCAGGCATTAGCCCAAGACGTGAGCCAATTCTCATACCTGGACACTCTTGTCCTATTTGGTACGTGGATGCTTTACTTTTAGCCACCTGTTCAGAAACCTTGTGCCATCAAGCCACCCAAGCACTCTTTAATTTCCTCGCCACCTGTGGCTACAGGTTTCCAAACCAAAGGCTCAGCTCTGCTCACAGCCGGTTAAATACTTAGGGCTAAAATTATCCAAAGGCACCAGGGTCCTCAATGAGGAATGTATCCAGCCTATACTGGTTTATCCTCATCCCAAAACCCTAAAGCAACTAAGAGGGTTCCTTGGCATAACAGGTTTCTGCTGAATATGGATTCCCAGGTATGGTGAAATAGCCAGACCATTATATACCCTAATTAAGGAGACTCAGAAAGCCAATACCTATTTAGTAAGATGGACACCTGAACAGAAGCGGCCACTACACTCAGCTAATTTTTTTTTTTTCAGACAGGGTTTCACTGTGTTAGCCTGGATGGTCTCGATCTCTTGACCTCATGATCTGCCTGCCTTGGCCTCCCAAAGTGCTGGGATTACAGGCGTGAACCACTGCACCAGGCTGCATAAATTCCATGTTAAGGAACTGGAGGAAAAGAAGTTTTCTTATCAATTGAAATGACTTTTAAAAGATTGTATAATTTTTAAGTGACTTTGTCAATTCTATTTTCTCTCCCTCTTTTCTTTTCTTTTCTTTTTTTTTTGAAATGGAGTCTTGCTCTGTCGCCCAGGCTGGAGTGCAGTGGCCGGAGGATCTCAGCTCACTGCAAGCTCCACCTCCTGGGTTCCCGACGTTCTCCTGCCTCAGCCTCCCGAGTAGCTGGGACTACAGGCTCCCACCACCACACCCGGGTAGTTTTTTGCATTTTTTTAGTAGAGACGGGGTTTCACCGTGTTAGCCAGGATGGTCTCGATCTCCTGACCTCGTGATCCGCCCGTCTCGGCCTCCCAAAGTGCTGGGATTACAGGCTTGAGCCACCGCGCCCAGCCTCTCTCCCTCTTTTCTTTCCTCCTCTCCTCGCTTCCTTCCATCCTCTCTTTTTACATTTTTATTTATTTATTTATTTTTCTGTGTACTGTGCTTAACACAGATTTTTTAATGTTTATTAAATTCCTACTTTGTGTCAGGTGCTGTACTGGACACTAATGGTATTTTCTTTGCACCCAAAGACTTCACAGTCTTATCAAGAATTGTTAGAATACTCGCTCTTTGGTGTAGCTAGTGATCTACAGGGAAAAGAGGCAGAATAGAGAGGTTGGGACCATTAACTTTGTTCAAGGGCATGAGGTCGGGGGGAGGAGGGAGCAGAGACGTTTTACAAAGGGAGAGTTATTGATCTGATTTTCTTCATTATATTATTTTGAGACTTGATAGATCTATCTTGTATGTGAATAATATTTCCGTTTCTGTTCCTTCTCTAAAAAGTTAAGAATATGGAACACTTCACTTCTTTTAGAAAGTTCATGTTTTCTAGAAAAGATTTTTCAATTGAGGTTCTACTGATTTACATTAGCACATTTTACTCTGTGTAGCTTAGTTTCTACGTTTTAAATTGTCCCTTATTAATTTTTCTTCTGTTTTAAAGCAATATAAAATCTATATGACCATGCACAGATATTCACACATGAAAAGACTTTATTACTGAAAAATACAGTGCAACTTCAGGAAATAACAAAGAAAATTATGCTAAATCTAATTTTAAAATCTAAATCTAAATTATGCTAAAATCTAATTTTAAAAGCAGAGTGAATAGCTATTATTGTTTAACTCTTTCTGCTTATCTGTAAAACTTTTCTTTAGCATCATTTAAGAATTTTATCAATGCCTCTTTGTTCTTTGAAAAAANACAGTGGCCGGATCTCAGCTCACTGCAAGCTCTGCCTCCTGGGTTCACGCCATTCTCCTGCCTCAGCCTCCCGAGTAGCTGGGACTACAGGCGCCCGCCACCTCACCCGGCTAGCTTTTTGTATGTTTTAGTAGAGACGGGGTTTCACCGTATTAGCCAGGATGGTCTCGATCTCCTGACCTCGTGATCCGCCCGTCTCGGCCTCCCAAAGTGCTGGGATTACAGGCTTGAGCCACCGCGCCCGGCCTTAATATATCATTTTTAATGTGAATCATTTGAGGAGTTGAAAAGTGCCGTTTGAATGCAATATGTTTTCAGCCTGAAAGGTCTTTTTTCCTCATTCATTCTCTGGTAGATATGAATGTAAATGTTAACATACAGGCTCAATGGTTCCCCAAGAAACCTAAAAGAGTAAAGAAAATAATCACAATGAAAAATGAACTTTTCTGATTAATAAATGATTCAAAGACATAAATCATTCACAAAATATTGGACAATCCAAGACAAACATATATAAAATTTTTTTTAACAATACTTGAGTAAAATTGATTTAGCTATAACTCACAATAATGATGATGATAGTGGTGGTGGTATAATAACTCACATTTGTTCACTACTGGGATTTTCAGACACTACACTAAATACTTCCCATGTATTAGTTTATTTCCTCAAAAGAGCCCTATGAAATATTTTCTATTAATTGTTGGAAGTTTAGAAATGTTCATTGAACTCCCTAAGGTCCCATAGGTAAGAAGCAGTTTATGTAGTCATTATCAACTGTCTACCAAATATTTCTGGTTCTCTTTCCAAGCACATGTTAGTATTGTACTTCCCCACCCACTTGAAATTAGGTGTGTCTGTGTGACTTGCTCTAGTAAACTGTGAGCCAAGTGACTTAAATTGGCCAATAAAATGAAAGCAGAATACGACTTCCAGTTGGAAACTCTGAAGCCACTGAGTGATTTGCCATGCTCCCTTTATTTTCCTCTGTAATGACAAAGCTTATGTCAAAATCACTGGCTGCTCTATAAGCCTGAGTCTTGGAAGAATGACAATGACAACAGAGCTCACAACCATAATGGACAAGCAGATTCGAGGTGCTGGAACGTTCAGTGTCTGGGGAAGATAGCTCTTCAGTTCACAGATAACTGTCTTCTAGCTGTGTCCTCACATGTTTGAGGGGGCTGGGTGTCTCTCTTGGGCCTCTTTTGTAAAAGCACCAGTCCCACTAATTAGGGCTCTTCCCTCAATGACCGAATCACTTTCCATAGGTGGCTCTTCCTAATGCCATCATCTCGGTGAGGCAGGAGACTAGAGTCTGCAGGCAGGAAACCTAAGACCAATTTATGCTGACTTCCTAGAACTAAACCAAAAAGAATCCCCAACTTTCCATGCCCAAATAACAAAAGGATCAAAGGCTACTCCTTGTACAACCCTCCCCTTTTGTACTTTGGAGATAAAAAATGGAAAGTACCTCTGATAGGTCCCCTCCTGTAACCAGTCAGAATGGTGGTGGGCCTAGTCTAAATTTGCAGAGGGATATAACTTTGTAACTTCACTTCAGCCTCTGATTGGTTGCCTTCCATAACCAATCAGACTGGTTGGGGCCACTCCTTCATTTACATACGATGTATACCAAGTAACCAACGGGAAACCTCTAGAGGGTATTAAAATCCCAGAAATTTCTGTGACCAGCACTCTGGAACCGCTTGCTTGAGTCTGCTCCCACTCCGTGGAGTGTACTTTCTTTTCAATAAATCTCTGCTTTCATTGCTTTATTCTTTGATTGCTTTGTCTGCATATTTTGTCCAATTTTTTGTTCAAAATGCCAAGAACCTGCACAATTGGTAGTCAAAACCCTCCATCTGTAACGTTAGGGGTTAGGATTTAATATATAAATTTTGGAAGGGACACAAACATTAAGCACATAGCACTATTTTACTGAAAACTAAGAAAATCAAGTAAAAACTGTGTACAATATAACAGCATCATCATAACTTTCACATATACAAAAAGCAAGCAGTTTAAAGATATAATGTAAGCAAAGCTCCCTTCACAACAATAAAAAATTATTAAAATCTTAAAAAGGAGCATGAAAAAATATATTAAAGATGTGCTGAAAAATAATAAAGTTAAAACAAACAACTTGTGAGGGATGCAAAATGATTTGATCAAATGATGTCATACCTTACTGTGAAAGGTTGAGTACATGGAAGACTCAACATTATAAAAATATTAGTTCTCCATAACTTATACACTTAACATAATCACAGGAAAAATATTAAAAGAATATTTTCAGAGGGAACCCAGAATAGCAAGTTTAAAATTTATATGGAAGAACTAATTCAAAGGAGTTCAGCTTTTGCTAAGGATGTATAAAACTGTCAGAGAACACTGTTAGAAAAATCTGGATGATAAACAAAATCATAACTCTTCTTGAACTGTTCATAAAGCTGCAGTCATAAGGAACTAACTACACTAAATTCCAAAGTGTAACAATCCCTTCCAAGGTGAGAACACACAATTTTTTTTTTTTTTTTTT
>NW_016803880.1:3715598-3730526 GCF_001698545.2 Rhinopithecus bieti | reverse complement strand
AAAGAGGAGAAAAAAAAAAAAAAAAAAAAAAAAAAAAAAAGCCAAGTATTAACCAGCACGTCAGGGAGTCCAAACATGAGAAAGTTCTGCACTCACTCACAAGCTGGACGTTTTCCTCCCCTTGGTGATGCTATGTACAAAGCTCTACCTACTTTCTAGAATTATCTTTTATTTGGAGCCAAAGTTAAAGGGGAAGAATCCAGTAACTCTGGGGGTGGAAACTAAAACAAAACTATCTTCCTTGAACAGGGGAAGGGAAAACAAAGTGAAATAAAATATTCCACTCCTGGAGGAAGAGGGAAGAGACCTAGGAAGAGGTGAAATTTCAGTCTGATTCCAAAGGCAGGAAAAAGCCAATGTCTTAGTTCAAAGGTAGCCAGATAGGAAGAATTCTTTCTTACTAGGGAGAGGGCCCACCTTTTGTTCTATTTAAGCCTCTGATTGATTAGACAAGGCCCAGTCACATCATGGAGTTCAATCTGCTTTACTCACTCCATTGATTTAAATGTTAATCTCATGTAAAACATCCTCCCAGAAACACAATGTTTGAGCCCAAATCTGGGCACCCTGTGACCAAATCAAGTTTACAGATAAAATTAACCATCACTATGTGCTTTTGCATGTGTGTGTGTGTTTGTGTGTGTGTGAGACAGGGTCTTGCTCTGTCACCCAGACTGGTGGAGTGCAGTGATGTGAACATGCCTCACTGCAACCTCAACCTCCTGGGCTCAAACAATACTTCCACCTCAGGCTCCCGAGTTGCTGGGACCACGGGTGTCAGACTTCATACCCCACCAGCTTTTTATAATATCAAAGAATCAAAGAATGTTCAAACATAAGCAATTTCAAGTAAATTAGAATACAGGCATATGATTTAGTGCTATGTTGCATAAAAATGCTCTGAGAAGAAAATTTAAAGTCCTGGTAAATTTCTATGATATACTTTTTTTTTTTTTTTTTTTGAGACGGAGTCTTGTTCTGTCTCCCGGGCTGGAGTGCAGTGGCCGGATCTCAGCTCACTGCAAGCTCCGCCTCCCGGGTTCACGCCATTCTCCTGCCTCAGCCTCCCGAGTAGCTGGGACTACAGGCGCCCGCCACCTCGCCCGGCTAGTTTTTTGTATTTTTTTTTTTAGTAGAGACGGGGTTTCACCGTGTTAGCCAGGATGGTCTCGATCTCCTGACCTCGTGATCCGCCCGTCTCGGCCTCCCAAAGTGCTGGGATTACAGGCTTGAGCCACCGCGCCCGGCCTATGATATACTTTTAACTTATTAAAACGTTTACAGAGGATTATGTTTTATGTGCCCTTTAAAACTATGTAAAAATGCATGAAAGATACATACATATGTGTATGTAAATGAATGCATGTATAATATATGTATTATGTGTATATATGTGTCAAACCAATTTTCTTGTTATACTGGTAAGATGGCATATTTCCACTAAAATGATAATTATATTTAATAGAAATGCATAGAAAATACTATAGAAAATGCTAAATCAAAAGACAGAGGTACAATAAAGAATAAAGAAACATATGCATGTTTCATGTAGTCCATCTTTCACAAATTTCAAAAATGACATTTTTGTTGTATGAGTTTGTTTGCCCCTTTGGTGCTTCAAACAAAGCTTCCCAGTCATTTAGAAGACAAAATCCAAACTCCAGTCTTTGCCCTGGGACAACCTTTCTAGTGTCAACTCATCAGAAGCCCTTCTTGCGCTGTGAATTCTCATGGTACCAAACTCTGTTGTTTTCTGCATACACAATGCTGCTTTATATCTCTGTACTTTTACCTAGTCTGTATTCCCTTCCTAGATCTTGAAACATCCTTTACACTCTCGTGAGCCTGAAAATATTTATTGTTTTAATACTCTGCTCTTCTGGTGATGTCATGTTGAAGAAATCCCACATGGTGTCAGTTTTCTCCCGAGAAACAAACAGGCTGAAGTAGGAATATCTGCCTTTCTTCTATTTTTATTGCTATATATACTGATATTATATTACCTTTTATATGTATAAAATTGCTGTAATTGTTTGGTTACTGATACTGTTTTCCCACTGGGGTGTAAACTTCCCAAGGACAGTAGTTGTGTCTTATCACCACCTGTAACTCAGAAAAAAATTTTCAGGCACTCAACCAACAAATGTTTATTTCAAATTAATTGAAGTGAAAACTATTAAGATCAATATGGAAATGATGTTTGTCTATGATAGAATTCAGAGGAGAGCATACTTTCTTAAGTAAATGTTGTGGTGAAGGAATTATTAGGAGGCAGATTTCTTAACGTCCCTTGTGTTTCTTAGTTTGAAGCAGCAATTGTTAAGCCATATAATTGTTTTAGGTAAGAACTGTTAATACAAGACTTGGCTAACTGGAGGTTTTTATTTAAGTTTACAATACAGAATTCAAAAATTAGTACACTTTTCTTTCCATTTCAGGCGGTATTTTGGACTAGATTGCCTTAAGATTCCTCCTATGGAAAAGAGCTAAAAGAGACAGAGAAAATATAACAATAAACTCTTTATGAGTGCATCTTGTAAATACACAAGAAAGTAAGGAATTTTTAGAGGGCAAAGAATCAACAGAGGGAAACAAAACTCAGATGTAAATTCTCCTTGAGGAAATTTTCTGTAGGGAGAAAGTTTGTTTTCAGGGACTGTCCATAAGTGGGGAACACGGGATCAACTCCATGTCTATACAAGACGGATATTCACAGGGAATCACTTCTCTACATCCCATATATTTACCTCTCAGAAGAAGACAAGAAAAATAGTTCATCTTGGACTTTGATGCTGTATAGAGGAAAAAGAAAAATTTTCTTTCAGCCTTTGTAACCATAAGCCATCTGATTTCAGTTTTATAGACAGAATTCATACTTCCTGGGTGGTCTCAGTTCTCAGCATACACTCAGTGTAATGTGGTCCTGGTTACTGGTGTCCCTGGGACCCGCCAGGTCCAGACAAAAGCTCTCTGCCATGAAAACTACCACAGATTGGAGCTCAAATAATATCCATAGAAATATGAGCTCACAGTAAAAACAAAAGTGAAACAAAGCAAAATAAAGTAAGCAAGACTTGATGAATGAGAGCCAGCAGAAAAAAACAAATCACAGAATCAAATCTGAAAAAAAAAAAGTTAAATGTTGGAATTATCAGACACAACATATAAAACAATGATTTGAAAATAAGTTACAAGTAAGAGTCTGTAAAAATGACTGAATATAAATCTGAATATGACGGGTTTATTAGCAGATTAGACAAAGATGAAGAGCAAATTAGTGAACTGGAAAGAGATATGGAGAAATTTTAAAGAATGTAAGAAAGTCCATGGGATGAAAGATAGAGAAGGCATGTTAAGTAAAATGAAAGCTAGAGTCAGGTTAAAAACAAGAAATTAATATATAAAGAGTAATTTTATCATAACAGTAAAAATTTAGGTAAGCAAAGATAAATCGAAGATTTAACCCTTTTCCAGTTTAGAAAAAAAAGTGCAGCTTACTGCCAGCACAATTTTACATAAATATGCTCTTTGAGGCTGAATCAAATCTGATTGATTTTCAATGTGAAAATAAAATATATAAACTGTTCTCAGAGTTATTTCTAAACAGAACTAACATCAGAATTGTCTGAATCATGAGAGTTGTCTATTTTGGAAAAATCAGATTCATCAAATGAATCTTTGACCAGCAACTCTTCAAGAACAATGTTAACCTCATGTGTAGGAATGCTATGTTTTCTAGGATTTGATATTTTTAGCAATAGAGAATTACTATATTTTATAAATGGAAATACCACTACTAAAAACAGAATGCTGTAAATAGAATAATGTTTTCTTTTTCTGAAGCTGATATGCAAGAACAACATGAAAATAATAATATAAGCAAGATATTTTGTGGCAAATTTATCTCGGGGTAAATGCTGCAGCTGCAAACACTGCTGGAAAGTATTCTCAGAGCAAATGGGAAAAGTGTTACAACCCCACGCAGAAGTATAGACAGCTATGTTCAGTTGGATTATAATTATTCTGAGAAATGATTTCTCCACAGCATCAGTGAAAGCTTGAAGAAAGTGGAATGATGTGTTTAATATCCTGAGAGAAAGTAACTGTCAGTGCAGAATTGTATACTAGAAAAATCACGAGAATTAGGGCAAAATAATGACAGTTTCAGATAAAACCTAACAGAGTTTGTCCACAATAAAGTAAGGAAAACCTAAAATACACATTTCAATGTAAGGTCCAGCCCTACTGGGCCTGTGGATTTTTCTCTTAATGTGTGGAGACAAGAGATCGTAGAAACAAAGACACAAGACAAAGAGATAGAAGAAAAGACAGCTGGGACTGGGGGAGCACTACCACCAAGGCTTGGAGACCAGTAGTGGCTCCGAATGCCTGGCCACACTGTTTTTTATTGTATGCAAGGCAGGAGGAGGGCAGGGTAAGGAGTGTGAGTCATCTCCAATGATAGGTAAGGTCATGCAAGTCATGTGTCCACTGGACAGGGGACCCTTCCCTATTTGGTAGCCAAGGCAGAGAGAGAGGGGACAGCTTACGTCATTATCTCTTTTAGGTATTTCTCAGAGAGATCAAATACTTCAATACTTTCACTAATTCTGCTACTGCTATCTAGAAGGCGGAGCCAGGTGTACAGGGTAGAGCATGAAAGTGGACCAGGAGCGTGACTCCTGAAGCACAGCATCACAGGGAGATGTTTAGGCCTCTGGATGGCTGCAGGCGGGCACGACTGATGTCAGGCCTTCCACAAGAAGTGGTGGAGCAGAGTCTTCTCTAACTCCCCTGGGGAAAGGGAGTCTCCCTTTCCCGATCTGCTAAGAAATGGGTGCCTTCCCAGGCGCTGGCACTACCGCTAGACCAAGGAGTCCTCTAGTGGCCCTGTCTGGTCGAGACAGAGGGCTCACACACTTGTCTTCTGGTCACTTCTCACCGTGTCCCTTCAGCTCCTATCTCTGTATGGCCTGGCTTTTCCTAGGTTAGAGTTGCAGAACAAAGATTATTATAATATTGGAATAAAGAGTAATGTTACTAATGACAGATAATATTCATATATAATCATATCTATAATCTACTTCTAGTATAACTATTCTTATTGTATATATTTTCTTTATTATACTGGAACAGCTTGTGCCTTCCGTCTCTTTCCTCGGCATCTGGGTGGCTTGCACCCACATTTCAGGAAGAAAGAATATTATCTTAGATGGAAGTTTTTGTCAGGGGGTCAAGCAACAACTTGATTGTTTATATAATGATTCCAGAGTATATAAAAAGAAAGAAAAAATCAGCTCTTTATATGAAAATAGCATAAGTTTGTTAGCAAAAGCCCCCTCAAAAATGAATGAGGAAGGAGATATCAGGTCATCTCATTGTGACATTGATGCAAAAATGTTTAGCCAAATATTAGCAAGCATAACTGAGCAATGTACAATAAAGAATATAAATACTCTGTAATCCCAGCACTTTGGGAGGCCGAGGTGGGCGGATCACGAGGTCGGGAGATCAAGACCACCTTGGCTAACACGGTGAAACCCCATCTCTACTAAAAATACAAAAATTAGCCGGGCGTGGTGGCGGCACCTGTAGTCCCAGCTACTCCGAAGGCTAAGGCAGGAGAATGGCGTGAACGCAGGAGGCGGAGCTTGCAGTGAGTGGAGATCCCACCACTGCACTCCAGCCTGGGTGACAGAGCGAGACTCCGTCTCAAAAAAAAAAAAAAAAAAATCTATCTATCTATCTATATATATATATACTTTTTGACCAAGTGGTTTAACTCAGAAGTGCAACAGAGGTTCAACATAAAATCAGGCCAGGTGCAGTGGCTCATGCCTTTGATCCCAGCATTTGGGGAGGCCAAGGTAAGACAATTGCTTGAGGACAGAAGTATGAGACCAGCCTGGGGCAAGATAGCAAGACTGAGTCTTTGTTTAACAAGAAAAAAGAAAAGAAAATCAATAAATGCAAATAAATGCATTAATAATTTCAAGAGAAAAACTTGGCAATGTGTGAAAAGATATCTACAATTAGTAAGTTAAGAAAAAGACGTAACAAGATGGCACAAACAGAAAACAAAGCTAATCACTGTGAGTAGGTACATCAAAGGCAACTGTACTAAATATTCCAAAGACAAAGATTAAAGATTGTTAGATCAAAATAATAATAATAAAGAACCACTTGTATAACTCTTACATGGGACATAACTTTTTAAGAAGGATAAAATATAGATAGGTTGAAAATGGACACTGGAAAGGATATACCTATTAGGCTATACTTGAATTGATATAAAGAAATACTCAAGACTGGGTAATTTATAAGAAAAGAGGTTTGATTGGGCTCACAGTTCTACAGGAAGCATACCACCGGCATTTGCTTCTGGGGAGGCCTCAGGAAGCTTTTACTCAGGGCAGAAGGTGAAGCTGGAGCTTGCATGTCCCATGGCAAAAGCAGGAGTGATAAAAAATTAGAGAGTGGGAGGAGGTGCTACACACTCTTAAATGACCAGATCTTGTGTGAACTCAGAGTGAGAGCTTGCTTATTACCAAGGGTATGGCCCAAGCCATTCATGAAGGATCTCTACCCCTATGACCCAAACACCTCCCTTCAGGCCCCACCTCCAACACTGGAGATTACAGTTCAACTTGAGACTTGGGAGGGGACAAATATCTAAACTATATCAACATACAATAAAACCTTAAGCAAATATATGTATTGTGAATGTCTTGTCCCAATCTATGCAAACTTTTTGAAATGCTGCATGATATCTTCCAAAAATCAGAAGTTTTCAGTTCTATTGCAGTATAATTTATCAACTTTTCCTTTTAGGCTTAGTATTTTCTGAACTTTCTTTAAGGACTTTTGCCTAATTCCAAGTTATAAAGATTCTCTCTCTGTTTTATTTAGATGTTTATAATTTTACCTTTTACATTTAGAGCAATAATCCATTTCAAATTAATATTTGGGCATGGGAAGTGAAGTAGAGGTCAAATTGTATTTTATTTTTTATATGGATATATAATTGTTTCAGCACTGTTCTAGTGATCAATTTCTGCCAAAAACCAACCAAACAAAACCAAACAAAACTATCCCAAAACTTAGAAGTTTAAAATAAATAAAGTGAATAAATAAAATAAAATAAAATGGGTAAAACGCTCATTTTATTTTATTCCATGATTATTTGGATGAGGAATTATGGAAAGGCTTGGCAAGGTGGTTCATCTCTGTTCTATATTAGCTGCTAGGACGCCTAGCTTTGAAGGATCTACTTCCACAATGGCTTCTTCCCTTCTATGTCTGGTGCCTGGGTTTCTTGGCCTCTCTCTATTTCTTAATCTCCACATGGTGTCTCATCCACCAGGGCTTCTCAATGTGGCTTGGGATTTTCATAGAACAGTGACCTCAGAGTAATTGAACATTTTACATAGCAGCTCACAGTTTCAAGAGACCAAGGTGGAAGCTACCAGCCCACTTATGACAAGGTCCAGAAATAGCATTATAACAAATTCCACTATGCTATGTTGGTGAAATCACTCACAAAACAGCTCAGATTCAAGGGAAGGGAAACTGACCACATCTCAATGGAAAAAAAAGTAAACAAATTTGTGACCATCTTTTTTTTTTATTATTATGCTTTACGTTCTGGGGTCCATGTGCAGAACGTGCAGGTTTGTTACATAGGTATACACGTGCCATGGTGCTTTGCTGCACCCATCAATCTGCCATCTGCATTAGGTATTTCTCATAATGCTATCCCTCCCCTATCCCCCCTCCACCCGACAGGCCCTGGTGTGTGATATTCCCCTCCCCGTGTCCATGTGTTCTCATTGTTCAACTCCCACTTATGAGTGAGAACATGTGTTCTTTAATTGGCCACAGCATCATATAGAGAAGACCTTTCTTTCCCCCATTAAACTGCATCATAGTTATCATAATTTAAAGAAATATTTGCACATGAATCTATTTCTGAACTCTTCATTCTATTATAAAATTAAACACGTACTTACCATAGGACCTAGTAATCCTACTCCTCAGTATTTACACAATATAAATGAAAAGTTATATTAACATAAAAACCACCCCATGAATATTTACAGCAGTTTTATGCATAATTATCCAAAACTGGAAATGATTCTAATGTTCTTCCGTCAGTGAATGGATAAAGAAACTGTAATGCAGTGATACAGTGAAACTTATTTAGCAAATAAAGGAAATAACTATTAATTTACACAACCACATAGATGAATCTTAAATACATTTTGCTAAGCAGAGGAAACCAAATTCAAAATGTCACATATTACTTGATTCCATTCATAAAGTATTATATACAAAGCAAAATTATAGGATGTGTACTTGTCAGGGTTCTGCCAAGACACAGAAGCAATAACATATGTATAGAGATACATAAGAGATTTATTATGGGAACTGGCTCATGCGAGTTTTGAGGCTGAAATCTACCCTGGTATTCTATCTGCAAGCTGGAGACTAGGCAGCCAGTGGTGTAACTGAGCCAGAATCCTAAGGCCCGAGAACCAGGGGAGTTGAGAACAGGGAGGGTGGTTCCACTGGTGAGAACGGAATGTTTCACCTCCGAGAGAGAGAGACAGAGAATTCACTTTTCTTCTGCCTTTTTGTTCTATCTGAGCCCTCAGCTGATTGGATGGATGCCCACCCACATGGGTGAGGGTGGATCTTCTTCACTGGGTCCACTGATTCGAATGATAATCTCTCCTAGAAACACCCTCATTAACACACCCAGAAATAATGTTTCATCATGGAAACATCTGGGCATCCCTCACCCCAGTCACGTTCACACATAAAATTAACCAGCGCAGGATGAAAAAGAAGTCTGTAGTTGCTAGGTATTAGGGTGAGGGGAGATGTTGACAGCAAAAAGTCACCATAAAGGAATTTGGGGGCTGATGAAACTTTTCAAATCACACTATAGAGGTAGGCCCATGACTCCATTCATTTTTCAAAACCAATAGAACTGTATACCACAAAGAATGGGTAATTTAAAGCTAAATTTAAAAAGAGCATCACATACATACTGCATTGCAGTTAGTAGCTCTGTTTCTTATAGAGACATGGGTTAGTTATTCTGAAACTAATTTATGTGGACACTATGGTTGAAAACACAAATAGATATATGTAGAAAATAAAAGTCAGGTTTCTTTCTTATTGTTTGAGAATAAAAGTTTCAAATAAGTAAAGGAGGAAGGTTAGAATGAACTCTGTGCTGCTGGACTGGAGTTGGAAATATCTGTATAAAGTTTGTGTGTGTGTGTGTGTGTGTGTGCGCACACACAGAAATAAATATATAGTGTGTATGTATGTATGTATGTATGTATGAGGTAGTATACAAACACATTTCTTCACACTCTGTCTGCTGAAAGAGTTTAAAAGCAATGACAACCCAGTAGCAATAAGAACACTTGAAGCTCAGATTTTGATTTTTAAGTACCATTCTCCAAAGAAAGAAACCACGCTCCTTGGTAAAGAAGTTGCTTGGACAAGGAAAATAGAAGATGTGCTTGAAATATCTTGTGGTACCAGAAAATAAAGTAGTTATAAAAATAAATTATTTGTATTAAACATAATTTTTGGCAAGCAAAAGTATATTGCAGAATATATGCAGTGTCATTCTATTTGTGTGACATCTAGAAATATCCCAAAGTAGACATATTGTTAAAGGATGCAAACATACATGGTGATAATCTAAAGAAAATCGAGGACATGCAATTCAGAATGCTAGTTTTCTTCTTTGCTAAAAACAAAAACACTGTGGAACTTTCAACAGCTTAATGGCTTCCACAGTCAGAAAGACTTTCACTTCCTTTATCTCACATATATCTTTGTATTGTTACAATTGCTTCCATCTGTTTGGGGTTCAGTAGATCTAGTGATTGCATCCTCTGGGTAGTAGCCAAGCTTAAAATTGAAGATTGATTTTAGCTTTCTTTCTCTAGGGTAAACGATTTTTATATCTTAATGCTCGTGTTCTCTAATCATTTAACCATATTTGCATTATTTCTTTGGTCTGCTCTGAGTTTTCTTCATGCTTTGGCTTGCAAACCTTGTAATGCTGTGGAATTGACTACTCCTAAACATAATGAGTGGATGGCCTCTTAATTCCTTCATGCTGTGCGCTCTACGGTATCAGTGAGCAAATCCAAAATATATTGGCTCTAAATGCAATTTCCAAAAGGGCTTTAATAAGGTAGCTTTCTATTCCACAGTTCCCCAGAAAAATACCCAAGCTTTGAGTTGTTAAAATTATCTGTCCCCGCTCTCTCTAGTTTCTTAGGTATTTGAGAGTAGCATCTCTATGCAAATAGTCCATTTATCTAACCCAGATAGTTTTTAGTCATAGAAATACCTCTATAAACAGTACAAATAATACTGTAATGAATATATGAAAATATAAATTTTACTTTCTCAGATTGTGTGAATTTATTATTTCAATATTTTCATATAATTTAATTTTTACACAATACACTAAATGTAAACAAATGCACCATGAGAGCGAGATGAAAGGGATAATTTTACTAGAAGTTATGAAACTCATTAGATACACTTCAAAGTTTTCTCTAAGGTTCGTACAACCTCTTGGCAAATAAATGTATTAGATTTATTCTTACCTCACATATTTTAATAATAATCAAGTAATATTTATTATATTAATTATACTTATTTTATTTATCCAAAATAAATGTAAACATGTTTTAGAAAAGTGATCTAACTAAACACAATGTGGTATCCTGTATTAACTTCTGAAATAGAAAAGAATTAGAGGAAAACTGGTGAAATCAGAGTAAAGTCTGTAGTTTAATTTATCAATGTATTGATATTAATTTTTTAGTTTTGACAATTAAGCCACGGTTATGTAAGAGGGTTATATTAGGGAAATCAGACTGAAGAGTATATGGAGCCTCTATGTTTTTGCAACTAAAACTATTCAAAATAAAAAGTTTATTTTAAAAATATTTTATAATTATTTATTAAGTAAAACATTATTATTTCACTTATAATTGATATATCACTAATCATTTTGAGCATTTTTATTACTTAAAAGAATAAAACTTGGCATAAGAATCTAAAGATGTAAGTTTTATAAGGCCAATTATTATAAGAATAATAAAGATTAAAATTAAATGGTAGGTCTTTATCTTAGAAATTTTTCATATCATACTTATTATCTTTATATATCTTCTTATCTATATAAGATAATAAACACGCATTTTGTTTTGAACTAATGCTTTGAAACTGTATTTCCCGGAAATTGGGTGACATTTATTGTCATTTTGTAATTAGAGATTATATAGCTTAAATGTCTTTTATTTGTGCAATATAGAATTTATAATTGCCTGTAGAAAATATAATTCTATATTTTATGAACAATATTTCTTTTAGATGACTTCAGTTATATATTTGGTATAAAAGTCCTTAAGTACCAAATAGACCTTTTATCACATACATTTTCTGTTAGGAGTCACATGAGCAGTACAGATAACTATTGACATTCTTCAGGAGTTTAAAATATAAATATGTGCAAGACAAAAGTAGTACACAATTTTAGTGTGAAGTCTAATGAAGAAATCAGACCAATGAACTTGGGGGAAAACCTCAACTAATTTCTGATGCTGCATTTCCCAATTTGTGAAAGAAGACAAACCAAATATATTGTACTTCTTAAATACGCTATGAAGACAAATCTGTGGAGGCATTTAGCGATTCTGGAGGATTCTATTTAGGTATAAACAACAAATTAACTAATTTGCTGCATTTCGTGGACAACAAAGAAATAGTACTTTATTATGTATGATGCATTTTTTCTCCATTATTGAAAGTGATGGTTTCTTGACAGATTAACAAAATAGAGAAAGTAATAACATTTGTACGGTTTAAATATGTGTTTATTTTTCTATTAATACTACCCTGAATTTAAACCTAATAATGACTCTGAGAAGTTGTGAAGTACAGTTTTTCCTGTTTGTGGACATTTATGTTGATTCCCAAACAGAGTTGGCTTCCACTCTATGGAGAACAGTACATAATACTGATTGACTTTAAATTATAGTCAGTGTACACACCATAAAGTGGGCACAGTATACTTTCAGAGGATACGACCTTTAAAACAAATTTGTGTTTCATCATACCATGTGGCAGACAGTAAAGAATCTTTTATTTATTTATTTATTTATTTATTTATTTATTTATTTATTTGAGACACAGTCTTGCCCTGTTGTCCAGGCTGGAGTGCAATGGTACGATCTCGGCTCACTTTAACTTCCGCCTCCCGGGTTAAAGCGATTCTCCTGTCTCAACCTCCCAAGTAGCTAGGATTACAGGCGTGTGCCACCATGCCCAGCTAATTTTTTTTGTATCTTTAGTAGAGATGGGATTTCACTACCTTGGCCAGGCTGGTCTCGAACTTCCGACCTCAGGTGATCTGCCCGCCTTGGCCTCTCAACGTGCTGGGATTACAAGCGTCAGCCACCACGCCCGGCCAGTAAATAATCTTAAAGTTTAAGTAAACTCAGTGAACATGTGATATTGTGTGGAATGTATTCATTTATATAATTGATGAATTCTAGATTTGTACAGCTTCTTTTCTCCAGTTACTCCTTTCTCACACTGAGACAGAGTTTCTCAAAACGGGTGGGTTCAGGAGGGAAGCACTGAACCGCTGGTCAACCATGGGGTGAACTCAGTAGCTGGGTTCAGAAGGAAGCAGAGGTACCATTTCTCAAAAAGTATCCTTGCCTTTAGTGGATTACTATCTGTAATTCACTGTCATAAATTCTTAAGTACATGACCAGAGTGGTTTTGCTTCCAATAAGACCACCTGACTTCTACATGGTAAACTCCTGCTAACCCAGCTCTTCAATCAGACCCAGTGGGCTTTGTAAGCTTTCTCTTGAGAATCTTTAGCCATGGCTCTGTCTGATTACAAGTCTTCTTGCCGGCTATCTCAACATGTTTGATACATTCTTTTCTCAATTTATCTTGCATTCACTCTCATTGTCTTTTGCTTTACCTCTCCATTGGCCTTAGCTATGACCCGTGAAATCTTGGAAGGCTCTTCTACCCTACTCTTGTCTGATGCTAGCTGCAGCAACCACCTCTTTCCTGGAATCCTTGAATTAACCCCTTTCATTTTGGCACTTGTGCCACATCCAACAAGATTTAAGATAATTTGGAAAAGCAAACATAACAAAAGGCAGAGCTATTTGGAATGGAAACAAAAACAGAACAGAGGTCACCAGCAAAGAGTAGAAAGAGTAAACATGAACAAATACCTGAGATTATTTAATTATCATAATTGGGCATGAAGTTTGATTTGCCTGGAAGCAAAGACATTTTTTAGTTACAAAATTTAAATGATACCAATTCACTTAACAACTTTTTTTTGGCAGGAATTGAATGTAAAAGAGGTGCTTTTATAAGGTATATTAAAATCAATGAAAACAACTATGATTTTACCAAACAGAGATGTAAAATTGTGTTTAAAGAGATGATATCTTTACTGACCCAATAGCTGAATATTATATTATAAATTTTTCTTATGGATACTGCATTAATATTTTTTAGATTTATTGCTCAATTATCTACTTAATTATAGGAATGGGACTTTGAGAATCTAGGTGAATGGGTGGATAATATACCAAATAGACTCTTTAATGAATGATTTGTCAATGGCAGATCTTGGGTGACAGTCAATAATATTTTCCATTTCTAACCTAAAGCACAAAGATCCTTGTTCTTGGTCAAATTCAAAACTATAGTTTAAAAACCCCAGATGTCAGTGTAAGTAAGTAATTTTATTATTTTGCTGTAGAATTTTGAGAGCGGATTTTATACCTCACCTGGATTTCAAGCCACTTTATCAAGATATGAATAAGCAAAGCAGAGGACATTTGTTAGAGTTAATATATATTTTTCAGAATGCATAAATGTAATTGATGGAGTTACATTGATGAGATCTAGGTTTGATTTCAGCTCCACTACTTGCAAATCACGAGGCATTAGAAAAGCAATTCAATCTTTTCTGGTTGTGTTAATCAATGATATAGATTGCAACTGTAGGAGTCTGCTTATTTTTAAGTTTTTTTAAAAGGGAAAGAGTAGGTATAATTCAAAGTCAAACTTTGTATGAATGTAAGTTCCGGGGGTTATATTGAGAGAACAGGATATAAAGGATGAGATTGGCGGGGGCTGAATCCCACGATTCAAAAAACTCTGATAAGGAAACTTCACAGCTTCTGTTTTATTACAGAAGACAAGTGAAAAATATCTCTATCTAAATAAACTGTGCAGTTAATGTGGACAACTAAGAGAATAAACTTAATATGCTAAAGTTCAATTAAAACACACACACTGAATTTCCAGCATTTCAATTTTAATGTTATGTAATAACAAGACCACCCAAAAGGTGGCACTAAAAAAACAGATATGTGACCTCCAAGTAAGTAGAATTTGGTGACATAAAAGAGAGATGGTAGAGAAGCTTTAGTCTTCTTTTATGTTTAAATACTTAAATTGCTTCTTAGCAACTTGTAAATACTAAGCTGTCAATATTTTGAAGAAAAGCTTCTATTTTCAGTCCAACTTAAAGCATTTGAAATTCATTTGTCTTGTAGCTGTATATATTTAATTTAATATCTTTTTTTATTATTATACTTTAAGTTCTAGGGTACATGTGCATAACATGCAGGTTTGTTACATATGTATACTTGTGCCATGTTGGTGTGCTGCACCCATCAACTCGTCAGCACCCATCAATTCATCATTTATATCATGTATAACTCCCAATGCAATCCCTCCCTCCTCCCCCCTCCCCATGATAGGCCCCAGTGTGTGATGTTCCCCTTCCCAAGTCCAAGTGATCTCATTGTTCAGTTCCCACCTATGAGTGAGAACATG
>NW_016803880.1:3699852-3714085 GCF_001698545.2 Rhinopithecus bieti | reverse complement strand
ATAGGAACACTTTTACACTGTTGGTGGACTGTAAACTAGTTCAACCATTGTGGAAGACAGTGTGGCGATTCCTCAAGGATCTAGAACTAGAAATACCATTTGACCCAGCCGTCCCATTACTGGGTATATACCCAAAGGATTATAAATCATGCTGCTATAAAGACACATGCACACATATGTTTATTGCGGCACTGTTCACAATAGCAAAGACTTGGAACCAACCCAAATGTCCATCAATGATAGACTGGATTAAGAAAATGTGGCACATACACACCATGGAATACTATGCAGCCATAAAAAGGGATGAGTTCATGTCCTTTGTAGGGACATGGATGCAGCTGGAAACCATCATTCTTAGCAAACTATCGCAAGGACAGAAAACCAAACACCGCATGTTCTCACTCATAGGTGGGAATTGAATAATGAGAACACTTGGACACAGGAAGGGGAGCATCACACACTGGGGCCTGTCATGGGGTGGGGGAAGTGGGGAGGGATTGCATTAGGAGATACATCTAATGTAAATGATGAGTTAATGGGTGCAGCACACCAACATGGCACATGTATACATAGGTAACAAACCTGCACATTGTGCACATGTACCCTAGAACTTAAAGTATAATAATAATAAAAAAGAAAATAAAAAAAGTAAAAAGAATTATGAGACCTAAGTTTGATTTGAATAGAAGCTGTGAAGTTTCCTTATTAGAGTTTTTTGAATCGTGGGATTCAACCCCTGCCAACCTCATCCATTATATCCTCCTCCCCTACTATAAACCCCAGCACTCACATTCATATAAAGTTTGACTTTGAATTAAATCTACTCTTTCCCGTTTAAAAAACTTAAAAATCAGTAGGCTTATGGCTGCTTAGAGGACCTGTCATTGACTGACACAACCAGAAAAGATTGAACTACTTTTCTAATGCCTTAGCATTTTCTAATGCTAGTAGAGAATGTCATGTTCAAACTGATTTTTTTTTTTTTTTGGCCTCTGTGAGCAAGTCACAATAGAGGTAGATTAAAAATATAATGCATGTCAGGTGCAGTGGCTACTGCCCGCAATCCTAGCACTTTTGGAGGCCGATGTGGGTGGATCACTTGAGCTCAGGAGTTGGAGATCCGCTTGGGCTGATTTTGATTTTCAACATTTTGAAACCCGTATCTACAAAAAAATACAAAAACTAGCTGTACGTGGTGGCACACGCCTGTAATCCCAGCTACTTGTTAGACTGAGGCAGGAGAATCACTTGAACCTGGGAGGTGGAGGTTGCAGTGAGCCAAGATTGCTCCACTGCACTCCAGGCTGGGCAACAGAGCAAGACTCCATCTCAAAACAAAAACAAAAACTATTTGGGTCCGGTGGCTTGTGCCTATGTTCCCAGCTACTCCAGCAGCTGAGGCCAGAGGATGGCTTGAGCCCTTGGGAGGCAGAGGTTGCAGTGAGCTGGGATCATGCCACTCCAGCTGGGTGACAGAGTGAAAATCTGTTTCGGAAAAAAAAAAGATTATAATGCATTTATATTGACATATTTTACTTCAAACTGATAAAATTTTCCATGAAAAGTTTTGCAGTGGCTACACATTCTAATAATGTATTAATATCACTGAATATCAGGTCTAAAGTAGTAGTTGTTTTATAGTAACAGTAAAAAAAAGAATCATACTGTAAAGGTTAACAATGAATATATTTAAGTAAATAAAACAATATGCTACCTTTTTGAAGTTATTTGGGAAATGCAACAAATTGTGCTCCATTTACCTATTCAGCTTCAATTAAGAAATATAATAAATTAGTTCACATACAGAGAATAAAATATAATCACCCTTATTCAGTCAAAATTGAAACTGGAGAATGTGTTCTGTATCTGGGAGCATGTGGACTTCTGCACTGAAGGCCTGATTTATATAGCCTTATTCACTTTGTCACAGGAGTGCTTGACTGGGCAGGCTCCACCTATGAAAACAGAAGCCACCCACAGAGAAGTCAAGTAGAACATGGGGGCAACTGTTCTCAAGGGAAACAGTGAAGGAAGACGTGGGTTCCACTTGCCCAGGTCTTCCTTCCAACATCACCTGTGAGATAAGCCGCTCCCAGGTATATAAACTATTTGGAAATGAGTGAGAAAGCAAGGGAGGCTGGGGTATGATGGAAGATTTTCCACAAAGAGGGAAACACAAGGAATAAAGAAGTACTTCCTACCCATGCACACATGGTCTTTCTAATGAAGAGGTTCTTGTCCATTATGAAACAACCTTGAGTATTCCCTGATGACACAGTGCTGGAGCACAAGGGAAGTTTATCTTGCACAACGCCTGTTATTTTAGAATTCTCTCTAGGAGAATGAATAGACACTTGAAGCAGTGAAACAGCAAAACAAGTGCTATGGTCTGAATGTTTTTTTTTTTTTTCCTACTGCCCTAAATTCATAGATTGAAATATAATTTCCAACATGAAAGCATTAGACAGTGAGGCCTTTGGGATGTGATTCAGGTCATGAGGGCTCCAACTTCATGAATGGGATTAGCACCCTTATAAAAGAGACCCCAGAGAGCTAGCTAGCCCCTTTCACCATGTGAGGTTACAGTGAAAAGATGTCTGTCTATGCAGAACAGAGTCCTCACCAGATGCTGAATCTGCCAGTGCTTTGATCTTGGACTTCCCAGTCTCTAGAACTGTGAGAAATAAATTTATGTTGTTTATATGCTCCTCAGACTTAGGTATTTTTGTTATAGCAGCCTAAATGGATGAAGAGAATAAGACAGCTGCTAGCCTCCACCTTTCAAAGCTCTTCTGGACATTCGAGACAATTTGACCTTATTATATCAGGTGCATTCTAGACCATCTTTATTGGTCAGCTTAGCTCACAACCATGAGTGGCAGACTTTTATCTGTGCTAAGGAGGGAATCTCCTAATATACCTGGGCTATTGGCCTTCAGATTCTAAGATCTTGCTCCTATTCTGGTCTGACAGCAGGCAACATAAGTGGGTCTGCTAGGACAGGCAGGTACTGTCCTCAATTTTTCTCTATAGGTAATAATGTTCTGATGTGAAAAACTGCAGTTCTAGACTTAAGAATTCCACTTTCTGCATAAGCTTAGCTGAAACTATTAATACAAATTTACAGTGATGGCAATTATAGTGTTAAGTATTCTGTTCACTCCTCTACATTTTATGGCCCACTTGCAAGGTGAGACTATGTGAGCTGAAATGAATTTTGTCTTCTGATTAGAGACAATAAAAATTCCTTGCACATTTCTCTAGTTTTTCTCTTCCCTTGCCATTGCAACTGAGCATAATGTAGCACCAAATATGAGAACCTTTGTTTACTGAATATCTGAGTGACAGCACAGTAAAGCTACATGATGGCTCATGTGGGACATTTAGTGTAAGAAAAAAACTTCTGTGAAGTCATTGAAATTCATGGATTTTTTGTTAGTACGGCACAAATTAGCCTATCTTGACTAGTATAATTACACAGCGCTTTTGTATGCAACATGTGTGTGTTTCATTGGAGGCACTATTATGAGAAATTGTGCAAATCCTCACAAACATGAGACTGGAACAAGCTTTTAGAAGACAGTAAGATTATAGGATAGATTGAGAAAGCCAAGGCATATTGAGCAGGGAACTCTAGCAAAGGAGTGGGAAGAGAAATGTGTATGGTACAGTAAAGCTGGCTTGAAGAGGACAAGGTGTTTAATCATAGAGTTATATAAGATGAACTTTCATGGATGTGGAGAATCCAGAGTGAGAAAACAGCTTGGGAGTTCACATGCTGTTTTTAAGGAAGATGAGGAGCAAAAGGGGCCAGATGGAAGCAGTAGGCAATAGTTTAGGAAGATGATGTTGGTGATGTTGCTCACAATACCCAGATAAGATAATATTTCACCTGATTAGTTAGTATCAGAGAAAGATTGGCATGTGCTGGATAATTTGTAACTATAATAATTGATTTATTGGAGCATTCAGTTATAAAGAATAAGAGGAACAGATAGAGAGGAAATCAAAAAAATTTTTTAAAAAAGGAGTTAATGAAGAATGGCCATGCCTCTACAGAAATAGAAGGTGAAGGAGAACTAACTAGAGTGAAGATAACTCGCTTATGATTGAATACATTGTGTTTACAATAAGGGCAAGCTCTTTGGACAGTTGTATATAAGGAAATAAAACAATTAGAAGTAAGAACAGAAGTTACATATTTGGGATTAATGCTAGGTGATGATAATTTGCCTTTAGATTATAATCATAGAGAGAGAGAATTATGTATCTGTACAAAGATGTGCAAAGTGCTAATGAGTGAGACTTGTTCATGGCAGAAAAAGGAAAACAAGTTCTTGAAGAACTGCATCAAGTATCTTTTGTAAACAGCATGTTGAGCTCATTACCATATACATGGTGCCTTTTTTTTGTTGTTGTTACAAGTGTGATATGGTTAAGCTTGTGCCCTCATCCAAATCTCATCTTGAATTATAATCCCCAGGTATTAAGGAGGGAACTTGGTGAGAGGCGATTGGATCATGGGGGCAGTTTTCCCCATGTTGTTCTCGTGATGCTAACTGAGTTCTTGTGAGATATGATGGTTTTATAAGCTTCTGGCACTTCCCCTGCTTGCTCTTCTCTCTCCTGCTGCCATTTGAAGAAGGTCCTTGCTTCCCCTTCGCCTTCCACCATGATTGTAAGTTTCCTGAGACCTCCCTAGCCATGCAGAACTCTGAGTCAATTAAACCTTCTTAGTTTATAAATTACCCAGTCTGGGGTAGTATCTTTATAGCATGTGAAAACAGACTAATATAAAGTGCCTATGAAACCACGTTTATGTTTTTACAACTTTTATTCCATTTGACTCCATCCTAGGAGAATGTATGCAGCAATAGTCCACTCATTCTCTGGTTTCTTGTACAACTTTCCATTATTTTTGTCTATATTTATTCAGAGAAGATTGTCAAAAAAAAGGTTGCATATTCTTCTTGGGCTGCAATGACAATCTTAGCTCATTCTTAAATGTTATAAAACCAATTGTCTCAGGCTGGATCATGCATCAGTATGCATCAGTGTTATCCCACAAAATAAAGAGCTTTACGAACATCTATATTTTTTTGAAATGTCCATGAGAATTTACAGCTCGCTTGAGTCAACAGAAGCTTTAAATGAATCTGTAAAGTTTGTTTGCTCTACTGTAATACTTTTTTTGTAATTTAGAGTTGGCATTTTGGAGAGACCTCAAACTCTCTAGGTATTAAGATGTTTCTCATGCTTATAAGGAGAATGCCTTAAAATATATTCTTTGGTCTTTTCTATTATTTGGGTTTGTAGAAAAGATACTGTATACATTGCTTCTGAACATATTTTATACGTGTTCAGTTAGTCAATAAACATGTATTGGATGATTTCATGTGCTAGGTGTCCTACTAAGTGCGGAGAATACAAAGATGAAGCAGGCACAGTTTCCAAAATCAAAGAACAGCACTTGCCTTCTAGAAAGAAAGGCAAACAAAGGAAAATTAGAGTATAAAGTGATAAATACTGTGTTAGAGGTAGGCACAGAGGGACTAGCACAGCAATGCAAAGGAGAAGTAGATTTCTTAGGCCTGGATTTGGGAAAGTTGGAACTTGTCAGGTGAAATGAGGGCAGTGAGCAGGAAGGGCATTCCAGCCAGAGAAGCAGCCAGTGCCCAGGCCAGATGAGAGAGCTGTAAGTAGCTCAATATACTTGTAGCACTGAGTGGTGAGAGATGAAGCCGGAGAGATAAGCAAGTGCCAAATCATGACAGACCTTGCTTCTTCAATTGGTTGTTTAGTTACAGCTCACTCTGTTCCAGAAGAGTTTTTAAGTGCCTTGAAGGGCCGTGAATACCATACTAAGACATTTGGAGCCCTTCCTAAAATGTTGGCAAGCCTCAGGAAGAAAGCAACATGATCAGATTTGCATTTTAGAAGGATAATTCTATCTTCTTAGAGGAGAAGGAATTGTAAGGAACAAAGACAGAAGCAGAGAGGCCATTTAGGAAATTGCTGCAGTCGGTCAGATGAGAAATGCACCATGAGGGGCTAAATTAAAGTAGTGGCTTTGGGGATGGAAAGAAAGAAGAGATATAGAATAAGAACAATGAACATGGCTTGCTAATAAATATTTTCTCAATGAATGAATTGTGACTAATTAGATGTATGGGGTGAGAACGAGAGGTAATTAAAAAATGAATTTCAGGTTTAGACTTGGGAAATAAGATGGGTGACAAGAAAACTCATTGCTTGGATACTGAATGCATTCCTTCTAGGTTCTTTGTATGCCTGGGAACTGTAATTGTTGTGTGTGGATTAATCTTAACTGTGTGGCAAATGCCCTAAGCATAAGTACTGTCTTCCTTTTCTCGTATTATTTTTCACTGAACTGACTATAATTCAATGAACCTGGCTCAGGTCATTATCTATTTAAGAATGAGTGACAGGTCTTAACTCTGAATTCATTAGTATTCTTTGGTTGTGTGCAAAAGAAACTGACCCTGACTAACATGAACCAAAGAAAACTGTGGTGAGTTATTGGGGATTCTGGAGAAGTAGGCTTGGAAATAGGCAAGCAGAAAAGTACATGCAGCAAACTAATGAAGAACCACAGAAAGTCTCCTGTAACATGAAGAATCCAGTCAGGAAGCCACTGTGGAAAAGGAGAAACCACAACTTTCAGTCTCTTTGTCCCTCTGCTCAAGAATCAAATTCCAGAGAGCTCTGAATTATTGCCTATCTTGAGGAACATTTTCACTGCCTAGCCTACAAGAGGTCTGGGCCCATAATTATAGTCCTGACAGAAGGGAAGGAGGTAATTCCTCAAATATTTAGAAATCATGGTACACTTAGGAAGAGAAAAAGGATGCTAGCCAGTCAAATAATTGCAAATGTCTACTTCCAGCTGATTCTTGCTTTTATTATTTTCTGTTTAGAAAGATTCTTAAAAACAAAATTGAAGCCTTATGAAGAATGGGTATGAGATTTATTTTCTGACTAAAAGAACTTGGAACTTTTCAACTAAGCTACTTTTTTGACAAAAAATTCTATTCTGTAGCTTCTAGAAAGTAAAATGAATATTTTTTTAAAGAGTAGGACATAGGCACTGAACTAATGAAATATAATAGAACACTTTATACTTGGCAATAAATATTATTTAGGTTCTGAAGGAAAAAAAATTGAATAGGTGGGGTAAGAGGAAGAAAATATATGAGTAAAAGGAGGAACACACACAGAAGAAAAATCCAGTGTTATTTGGATAAGCTTCTGAACAACATTGAAGCCAAATCCAACTCTTTAGTATCCGGAGGGAACACTCGCCACTAATTACAGGACTAAGATATACAAGAAGCCACTTCAGGACCATGGGGCCCAAATCAGCCATCCGATTGTAGTTTTTAAGATGTGGCTGTGGTTGTTTGTTTGGTGGTAGGAGAAAGTTTAGATTTGCTTTCACTGGCTTTGGTAGATGTTGATATTTCTTCCATCTCTAATCTCATTCCAGAGCTAAGGAGATACCTGTGCCAACTCCGGCTTTGTTTGCTCTGCCAGACAATCCTGATGCTGCAAAGTCAAATCACTGTGAAGGATGTTTATGCAAATGTGGGAAACAGGACTATAATCCTGCTTGAAATTTGCTTAGATTCCTGGGAAGGCTCCCTATTCCAACCCTTTTTGAGAAAGTAAGTAAAAGAACTGCTTTTATGATTGATTGTAAAAACTATGGAAGGGTTTAAGTTGATCTCTGTTTGAAACCACAATTTTGGTGATATTTCTATTTTCTTTCATTTCTAATTTTCTTCCTAGATAGCAATCTCTCTCTCTCTCTCTCTCTCTCTCTCTCTCTGGGTGTGTGTATGTGTGTGTGTGTTTTCAATGAAGAGCTCAACCTTGAGAAAGTCCACATTTCTGCGTAGGACAAGATAGAGATGAGACATTAGACATAATGGGTGAAAAGTATTTTTTGAAAATTGAATGAGTATTTTCTGTGAACAATCTGATTCTGTTATTACAAATATTAGACATGTTATAGGATGACTTTATAAACCTATACAGTTGATGTTTACAGCTTACCTTAGAATTTATCAGTTTTTCTTTTCCCAAGCTAGACAGATACCCTAGAAAATAAAATAATGATTATAGCGCTTTTACTTCATTTATTACGGGAAGGGGTAATTCCTCAAATTGGAACTAAAATTGGAAATCAGATAGCGGAGCTGCTTAAGGAGTAACTAAACTATTTGAATTTGTCACACAGAATACAGATCTGACACATTCCTTTTGCTTCAGAAATGTTTTTCTGTCCTTACTGCTAGAAGAATTGATACACTGTCGGGAATATTGAACACATTAAATATTGGCTTTTGAGTTAGGCAAGACAATTTCTTAAATTCTTTCCAAAAATGAGTTTCTATGTTGTCATTGTGGCCAGGGATATAGCCAAGGATGTGAGCCAAACTGCCCGAGCTTGCATCCTAGCTCTCACCTATGGAATCAACTGCCATTCATAAATTGCAAAAAATGCAAAGAAAAGTGGTCTTTGCAGAGCTACATCTATATATACTAGTTGATAAAGAAAAACCTGGAAATTTTATTTTATTAGTTACTCTTTCATTTGATGGTTCTAAAGAGAGTTATAAGAGTGTGAGTGCATATGTGTGTGCTTACATATCTATGTATACATATAAGTGCATGTATATATGTGTAAGTGGAAATATTTATTTACTGTATTTTATGTATGTATAATGTGTGTGTGTGTGTGTGTGTGTTTGTGTGTGTGTATGTGACAGAGTCTCGCTCTGCTGCCCAAGCTGGAGTGCAGTGGCGCAATCATGAGTCACAGCAGCCCTGACATCCCCAGGCTCAGGTCATCCTCCCAAGTAGCCTCAGCCTCCCAAGTAGCTGAGACTGCAAATGTGTGCCACCAGACCTGGCTAATTTTTGTATTTTTAAAAAATAAAGATGACACTTGTGATGAATTGAGTGAATAGTCATAATATTATCTAGCTATCCTGAGAGGAAAATCTCAGTTGAGTATCATAATGTTGCTACTCCAACCCATTTCACATGGAATACAGTTATAGCAGGTTTAGACCACTTTGTTTTAACTCCTTTGCCTAGCGTTGTCACTTTTTGTAGTAGAGTTGAGGTGATTAGGTAGGTAGAACCCAACAGAACCCAAGACTGACCCTTATTTACAATGGAGGTGAGTGTTGAGATGCTGCCCCGTAACTGCCATCAAGATTAACTGCTGAGATGGAATCTGGAATGGCATGCTGGTGATGAATGCTTAGTACTTCCATTTTTAGAAAGATTTGTTTTAGCATTTCCTTAGTCATCTCTACCTTCCTTCTAGCCTGTCATTTGTTCAAGATGATGGAGGTATGTGATAACTTGGAGAAATTGTTTGAAATGAATTAATCAGACCACTATTGGCAATAATATTGTGTGGCTCTTTGTGTGTTTTTTAGATTATTTCAGGAGATGTGTGAAATGAAACTTACTGGCCCTGAAGCCATTTTGAATTACCTACCAAATTAAGAAATGGTATTCCCTGAGAAATGGACATAAAATCACACTACATTCCTGATTATATTTTCTGATAAATTTTCATGGAAAGTAGGTGTCCTTGGATTTTATAACAGATGAATAAATTCCCAACTACAAAATGTCATTTCCAGCTTTATTCCAGTTTCCAATACGATGACTGTGATGGTTAATATTGACTGTCAACTTGATTGGATTGAAGTGCAAAGTATTATTCCTGGGTGTGTCTGTGAGGGTGTTGCCAAAGGAGATTAACATTTGAGTCAGTGGACTTGGTGAGGCAGACCCAACCTCAATCTGGGTGGGCACCATCTAATCAGCTGCCAATGTGGCTGAATAAAGCAGGCAAGAGAAGACGGAAGAGAAGACTTGCTGAGTCTTCAGCCTTCATCTTTCTCTCAAGCTGATGCTTCCTGCCTTCGAACATGGGACTCCAACTTCTTCAGCTTTTGGACTCCCAGAGTAATACCAGTGGTTTCTTAGGGGCTCTTGAGCCTTTTTGCCATAGACTAGAGGCTGCACTGTTGGCTTCCCTACTTTGAGTTTTTGGGACTCAGACAGATTCACCACTGGCTTCCTTGGTCCCCAACTTGCAGACAACCTATTGTGGGACTTTACCTTGTGATCGTGTGAGTCATTTCTCTTTAATAAATGCCCTTTCATGTATACATATATTCTATTAGTTCTGTCCCTCTAGAGAACCCTAATGAAATGACCTTGTATGATTTTATTATTTCAGGGAAAGAATAGGGAGCAGAAAAGGAATTGTAGTAAGTAACCACGAGAAAGTTTTAAAATCATACCTTCTTTTTAGCATTTACAGTTCCTGTGTTGCTGTGTCCTGATTTAGGGAGGAAAATACCAGTGATACTACTTGGGGTCTGAGAGGTTTACAGTGGATTTTTCACATATATACATATATGTGTGTGTGTGTGTGTGTGTGCTGAGTGATATATATCTGATAGATAGATAGATAGATAGATAGATAGATAGATAGATCGATAGATAGATAGATAGAATCTAGAAGAATTTAGAAGAATCTCTAAATTCTTCTCATGGGTTCATCATCTATTCATGCCACAGTGAGAACATCATTCATATATGGCAGCACATCTGGAAACTGGGTGGCAAGGTCAGATTGAAGTCATGGAACATTCCAGGGAGGCCAAACATTCTAAATAGAAGCAGCTTAACTCAGAACGTTCTTCAGTAAGTGATGATTATTTTGGCTTCTGCAGTAGCCTCATTGATGGTCTGCCATTAAGAAGCTTTCAAAAGCAAATTTTTCAAAAACTTGACCTTCTGAAAGGAGGGTAAGAATTTCATTAACTGCAAGCATTAGACCATGAGATCATTACGCATTAAATTCAATATTTCTCAGAAAGTCTCACATCATCATTATTCTTTGGTTCTAGCATCACTTTGTCCTATAAAGTAGCCATTAGCCACATGTGACTATCGAGCACTTGAAATGTATGTAACTAGTGAGACTGAGGAACTGAATTTTTAATTTTTTAAAAATTTTATTCCATTCGATTAAAAAATTGAATATAATATATATCATTAATATTTTTATATCAATCATATGTTAAAATGGTAGTATTTTGAATACATTGGGTTAAATAATATGTATTACTATTAATAATTGTACCTGTTACTCTGCACTTTTTTGCTAATGTGACCACCACAAAATTTAAAATTACATATGTGGCTTATATTATATTTCTATTAGGCCGGTTCTGCCTTGTACTTGTTGGAGACTCAAAGATGTCTAATTTACTTAGACACATAATCTGTCTTCCTTTTTCCACCTCTAGAGTGATGGTATAGAACTGTTTTCAGTAATTGATTTAATAGCTGGTTGCAGGAGAAATGACTCTGATTCTTCCATCTAATCATCCTATTCTGAGAATATCTCACTTTTTCTGAGAACAAATTCACTATTATCAAATAGTCAAGGTCACCTAATGCTCTGTTATTTCTTATTCCCTTAGCCCCCTTTAATTCTCAAGGCTAACCCATGCAACAGTCATAGGCATGGCATTAAAAAAATATTTTTGTTCATAGTTTTGATTCAATAATATGTCCAGGATGTCTTAATTATATCTGCGCTAGTCCGGTTAGTATATTGCTTCCTCCGGATTTCTGATATTCTTGACCTTAAACTTCTTGTCTCATCTCACATGCACTTGTTGATCTTGATCTAAATTACTTCCCATGTCTTTTCTCAGAATTCTGCTTTCTAAGTAATATCCTCTCAATTCTGCATCTTGATTGTTGGAACCCAGAGTGGTGCAAAGCTGGATGCAAAGGTGTTGTTGATATTCTACACTATTGTTGGTGCTCAATACAGCTCCATAGGAAGACATGGCATCTGGCCTTATGTGACCCACAACCCAGTCGGGGAAACACAAAGTAAACATGTGTGTTTCATTTCCAGATGCTAGAACCTGCCTTTCCTGTAAGCTCGGAGAGAAGTAGCTGGGCATTTTTTTCTCCCTGGGAATAGCTCTTGGCTAATAACTGAAACATGAAGGAATAGAAATATTCCATCCCCTAATCAGGACACTTGTAAGCTGAGAACAACATGGAATGCAAACTGCCCCTGGATTATTGAGCCTAAGATACATTCTGCTGGGCTATGCTTGCTATCACAGCCTTCCTTGGTCTCCTTCCTCTTCAGGTCCAAACTCCTTCCTCCTTTACTTCTGTCCTAGGAATACTTCAAGCAAGTCACTTTCCCCCAAAATCCTCATCTCACTATGGTGCTTCTGGGGAATCCAACCCTATGTCAATAATTTTAGGTGCTGAAATTTGTTCTAGGAAGCCAACTCTTAGGATGAAACTCAGAATTAAATCACTCAATGCCCAGATGGCAACAGAGAAGCTGTTGTTTGCGGTGAGTGAAGGGGTGATATCCTCTGGCCTGCTATAGCATTAAGTTGTTGATATTTTTACCTGTGGTGAGTTGGGATGGAATACAAGTGAAAAGGGATGCACTGGACTGCACAGCAGCTATGAAATTTAATACTTTTGTAATTTGATAGTAATTATAAGAAGGATGGGGTTGTTTAGTGGCTGCTAATTGATGTACTGCAGAAAGAAAACACTATGCTTTTGTTAGTCAATTGCCAGTTCATGGGGAAGAAGGAGATCAAGAATTCTGTTTCACAGATATTTAGTTTGTATCTGAGGGTGATTTTAAGGAGAGTTCATCTATCTGCAGATGGGGTCAAAGGCGGAAAAATAAATTTTCAAATCTTTACATGGTATTTAAGACAATTTTTATTAATCAGAGTTATTATTAGCAAACAACACTAAAAGGGATCATCTCAATAAGAAAAGAATATTGAATGGATGTTGGGTCCTTCAAAGAATTGCCAGGATAGCTCAGGGAATTGTCAGGAACAAAGAAGGCTGGTAAAAGCCAGAATTGCACAGATCATGATAATGGCACAGATTCTCTCCAAAGAGGACACTGCTACTGCCAGCATGACACAACAGAGTATCTCAGCTTATACAATCTCTACTTCTAGCTCTGATTCCTGGATGCCGCCATAGATAGGCATCTCAGCTACTGGTGCCCTGGATGATGAGTGTAGCTGAAGCTGACATTAGAAAGAACTCCCTGTGGCCTCTGTTTGTTCTATCTCACAAGTTCCAAATTTGAAGACTGGTGGATTTTTGTGATTAGACAAGCCAAGGCTATGCCGCCTTGTGTCCCACACAAGACACCAGTGCAGTGTGTCCTCTTTGAAACTTAGGATAACGTTTTTGAGCTTCAGCCAAATTGTTGTACATATCGTGCAAATTCATTATTTTCTATTGCTGAGTAGTATTCCATTGTGTAGGGACAGAGCAGTTTGTTTATATCCTAATATATCCTTGCCTTCATTGAGTTCTCAAAGTTTTTATTTTTCATAGTTCTCTTTTGGAAGCTTAATAGCTTTAGCTTTAACATTTAGGTTTATGATCCAGTCTGAGAAAATTTTCTGTATATTTAATAGTATGAAATATTGAAGGTTTTTTTCCACATAGATATCCAGTTGGTTCACTACTATTTGTTGAAAAAACTATCCTTTTCCCATTGTATTGCTGTAGCACATTTATTGAAACCTCACACTATGCCCCACAAATACGTACAATTATTATGTGTCAGTTAAGAATAAAATTAAAATAAAAAATAAAATAAAAAGACCACATATGTGCATATGTACTTCTAAAGTTTCTATTCTGTTCCATTGAGTTATACGTTGATACAATTGAAGTTATCACCTTATTGATTACTACAGCTTTGTGGTGAGTCTTAAATTACATGAGTACACTACCTCCAACTTTGTCCTTTCAAAAAATTATCTTGTCTGTTCTGATCATTTGAATTTCAAAATAAATATTTGAATCAGCTTGTTAGTTAGAAAGAAAAAACCCTGCTGAAATTATGATCAGAATGATCAATACATCAACTTGGGAAAATTGACTTTTTAATACTGTGTTCTAATGAATATAATACATCTCTTCATTTAATTTTTCATAATTCATCTCAGCAATGTTTTATAATTTTTACAATAGAAGTCATGCATTATTTATATTCTGTAACTGAATATTTTATGCTGTTGAAATGGTATTTTTAAACATTTCAATATGCCATTGTTAGTTGCTAATATATATAATTAAAATTAATTTT
>NW_016803880.1:3654453-3699602 GCF_001698545.2 Rhinopithecus bieti | reverse complement strand
ATATATAATTAAAATTAATTTTTAAAATATTGATCTTCTATGTCCTTACATTATTTTAAATTTATAGGATATTCTGAGTAGATATTTTGTAGCTTATTTTTTTAATGCATACTATCATACTGTCTTCCAGTAAAGAAAGTTTTATTTTATTACCAGTTTGCTAGGAGCATTTATGATGAATAGCTATTGAATGTTGTCAAATAGTTTTTTCTCCATTTAGTGAGATAGCATATTATTTCTTTCTTTCCTCTGTCAATATCACAAATTACCTTGATTTGCTATTCAACTATTAAACAAACCTGAAATCTTGTGATAAACCCAAATTGATCACGTGGCATTAAATTTTTGTTTTGCTGAATTTTACTTGCTAATCTTTGGTAAAGATTTTTGGGTTTATGTCTACAAGGTATTTGGTAGTTTTCTTGTAATCTCTCTTTCTGTTTTTGGTATTTCAACAAAGCCAGTCTCATAAAATTAGTTGGAAATTATTCCCCCCTCTAATTCTAATTAATGAGTTCATGTAAAACTATTGTTTTCTTTCTTCAATGTTTAATAGAATTAAGCAGTGAAAGACATTCTTCCTGCCCAATGCTTCTCTTTTTTCACTAATATTCAATAATATGATTAAAATATGGCTTCTGTCATTTTCTTTGTCTTTATTCTCTTTGTTGAGTTTCTTAGAACTGCAGATTTATAGTTGTATTAGTCCATTTTCACATTGCTATAAGGAAATACACAAGACTGGGTAATTTACAAAGGAAAGAGGTTTAGCTGACTCACAGTGGGGCACGGCTGAGAAGGCCTGAGGAAACTTACAGTCATGGTGGAAGGCGAAGGGGAGGCAGGCACCTTCTGGAGAAAGAAGCACCGAACTGAAGAGGGGAAGAATCATTTATGAGACCATCAGATCTCATAAGAACTCACTGTCACAAGAACAGCATGGGGGAAACTACCCCCATGATTCAATTATCTCCATGTGATCTCTCTCGATACACGGGGATTATGGGGATTACAATTCAAGATGAAATTTGGGTGGGTACACAAAGACTAACCGTATCAATAGTTTTCATCAAAGTTGGAGAAAGTTTCACTATTATTGCTTTAATCTGACCTTTCCTCCTCTTTTTCTGGAAGTCCAGTTGTCCCACGGGAAACTGAGACTGTATTGATTTTGCAAGATTTTTTCTTTCAGTATTTTTGTTTGCATCCTTTCATTGCTATGTCTTCAAGTTCATTGGTCTTTTATTATACAGTCTTATCCACTACTAAGTCCGTCCATTTATTTTTTTCTCTCAGATATTATGCTTGTTAACTTTAAAAAGTACATTCGTTTTCTCAAGTCTTCCACTGCTCTAGTACCTTGTTTTCTCTTAAATCCTTAAGACTATTTATAATGTTTTAATGTATTTGTTTGCTACTTCCACCATCTCTGTAATTTCTGTTTGTTTCTATCATGTTTCCCATGATTATAAGCCACAAATTCCTGCCTCATGTTCAGTAGTTTTTATATGATATTGCACATCGTGAATATTATGGTGATAAGTGTGTGGATCTTGCTGTCTTCATGTAATGAGTATTGAAGTATATTTTGGCAGAAAATTTAATCACTCGTGGATTATTTTGAACTTTATCTTTCATCTTTTTAAGGGTGGCATAGAGTAGCTCTACTATGAAGTACCCTCTGAGTTTTCTTTTAAATGCCTCAGACATTCAACAAGGTGTCCCCTTTTGGCTTGATCGGTGTGAAGTTGTCTCCCATTCCTGTGTGATCTTTGGGAATCATTCAGGTTAGAGCTCGCCAGTAGCTTTTCATTTTTGTCCAGGCTCATGGAGTTTTACCCTATTCATTACTTAGTTTTAGCCCATGCATATATTGCTTAGTGTTCAACTGAGTTATCAAGGTGCTCCATACAGATTTCTAGAGCTATTTACTCTTTCTTGCAAGTGCAGCTGCTTCAGCCTCTCTGAACTCTAATTGCTGCTCCATCAACTAGGTGGGATTGTCATGCTTAGCTTGGGCTCCCCTTATCTATAAGCTCTGAAATTAAGAAAGGTGATTCAAGGAAGAAAGTGCAGTGATTATATAGTTCACCTCTTATGTTTCCCTCTTTTAAATCAATGCAGTCCTGTGCTTCCAGTTGTCCAATGCCTGAAAATAGCAGTTTTACATATTTTGTCAGTTTTCTAGTTGTTTTTAGTGGGAAGGCAAGTTCAGTTTCTGTGACTGTGTCATAAGCTGAAATAGCTGTCCTTTCTGAACTTTTAAATCTCTATCTTGAAATTTAAAACTGTGTCAAAATAATAATTGGTAATATTACACTTTCAAAATCCACACAGTCATCAAATATGCTGGTCTTAAGGGAAGTTAGTAATCTAGCATTTTATTTTGGGAATGCCTAGATACCTCTGGCTGTCAAAATAATAAAAGGCTTCAATTTTTGATAGTGACATCAAAAAATAAAACCTTGTACCAAATAAATCTCCCAAATCAGAATAATAAGGTCTTCTGTATTCCTCAAATCAGTCAAAGGTGTTTTGTTTTAGTTTTTCATTTATAGTTTCAGAGTAAAATTTATGTTCTTTAGAATATATTTGTAGTAGTTGGTGTTTTCATTTCTTTTCTTATTTTACATATTAGAATCATACTCTTGCATCAAACTCAAAAGCAAATATACAAAAGACAGAATAAAATAGAACATCAGCCAAAACAAACAAACAAACAAAAAAACTCCAGGATTTAATCTAACCTCCTTTGCTCATTTTTCTTGAATTATTTTGCCATACAAGTAAATGAACACAGAAGAGACAACCAAGTATTCCCTAGCATATAGTGTATGCAGATGAATTTCAATGTTTCTCTTTGGAAGCTTTAAATAATGTTCAGTCCTGAAAAAGGACTTTAAAGAGATCCCTTTTCATTCACAGTCACATAGAATCAATGATTTTAACTTTGGCTGTAATCTCATTTTGATCCCTCTGTCTGGTCTCTCACTCCTAAAGTTACGTCTGCTCCCATTCTAAATCAGACTACATATCACAAAGGCAGCACAGGGATTTGTGGGTGGAACAATCTCAGGTTTCCAACTAAGGACTAGCAGTCCTGTGTGCTTGCTGAGTCCCTGAAGCTCAGAGAGGGATTAGTTTTAGTCAGTGTTTGCAGTGGGAAGGGCGGTGACAGGTTGGGCATGGTACCATGCTCGCCACGGTAAGGCATGGAGAAGTGTCACATGGAAATGTGAAGTGTTGTGAGGACATCAGTGTGAACTTGGTCTTTTTGACCCAATAGATGAAAGGGTGCTGTTGACAGCGTTGGCAAGTAATTTGACTTCTGGTCATAAATTATTGATCTCGTCCCATAAAAATGCAACGGGGCAGGTGACCACACATTTTTAAATTAGTTTTGGCATCATCAACTTCTGGTCATCTCTTTATGTAAGTGTTTTCATTTTTAAATTAGATTTGGCATCATCAGCTTCTGGCCATCTCTTTGTGTAAGCGTTTTCTCCCACAGGTAAATAAACTGACTCCAGCTGTCTGGCGTGTCAACTCTTCCAACAAGCCTGACACTTAGCTCTGATTTAGCTGCGTACAAACCAAGCACTGTCTCCAACCAACACTTATTTTGGCTTCCCATTTCCTAGGTTCATGGTATACATGAAACTTTCTCATGTGATTTTAATATAGTTTTATCCAATAGAGCAAGAATTGAATCAGCACCTACATTGAGTCAGACAAAGTATGATGCAGTATTTGAATGCATTTATAAAAATACACACTACTATCTTATGTATAACAAAGGATTATCATTTTTCTGGGGATTTGAGGTTTTAGAAGCGTGTATCTTGAGTGACTGATAACGTTTTTGTTGGAATTATCTAAGGTCGGGGCGTACACTGTGATCATCTTCTCAAGTCTCCTAAGATTCTTGAGACTAAATTTAGTGAAGTGAACAATACATGGTAATAGGTTAAGCCATGATGTGAAACTGAGTTAGAGGATGAAGATGTGACTATTTTTCAAGGTATTTATGCTTTGAACACATTTTTTCCGTTTGGTTTATGTTTTCCCCCTCGTTTTCCTATTGCTAGTCAGTTATTCATCTTAGTTCAAAGCTAATACTTTGGAACTCTTGGAAAAGGACATAGAGAATAAAGGATGGTTATCAGAAGCTGGGAAGGATAGTGGGGGGTTGAGGGGCAGGTGGGTATGGTTAATGGGTACAAAAATAGGGAGAAAAGATGAATAAGACCTACTATTTGATAGCGTAAGAGGTGACTATAACCAATAATAATTGTATATTTTTAAAGAACTTAAAGAATGTAATTGGATTGTTTGTAACTCAAAGGATAAATGCTTGAGGGGATCAATACCCTGTTCTCCATAATGTGCTTATTTCACATTGCATGCTTGTATCAAGACATCTCATGTACCCCGTAAATATATACACCTATTGTGTGCCCACAAGAATTTTTAAAAAATAATGAAAACATATTAAAAATACAGAGAAATTAAGAAAATCTAAATGAAAGTATATAGTATGGAACCAAAAACTAAAGGAGTGACTATAATTGAGGCCAAAGGGCTTCTCAGAAGCAAGAAAGTCTAGATCCCATTTGGTTTGATGTTTTGGGTAAGATTTTGTCATTGTTTGCTTCTTGACTCACCTAGACAGGCCTAGTTAGTATTTAAATTCCAAATTCCAAATCACAAAGTGATCTCACGTTCACTTTGTGACTTTTAACGCTTACGTAGTAATAGGTTTATCAACATTTTGATGTCAGTAGAAGGGACCAATAGTTATTGAGTAGATCTAATGGAAATAAAATAAGGGTTTAACTTATTTAGTTGATTCTCTCAGATGTTCAGACATTCATATTTAGCCTAGGGAAAATACATTTGCTAGGTTTTTGTTATAGAAGCCACAGGAATAAACATTTATTCTCTCTCCCAAAGTTTTCGTCTCACATTCTTTCTGTTTTACTCAGTGACACTCTGTCTCTCTCTATTTTTATTCATGTCTTGATTTTGTTGGTATATTCAGTTTGTCATTCATTCATTAAATGTGAGTGGAAGTGAAGTTCCATTAGAAGTTTAGCACAAACATGACTGGTTTATTTCAGGGTAAGCCCATCAACCAAAGGTGGAAAAAATTCCAAAAAATTCTATTTGCTGGAAAATTTGCTAAGAAGCTTGGATACTCAAAAGACTTGCTCACAATGTGGGGTTTGAGGGTGGGGGCCTGGGTGGAGAAAATGCAAAATATAATAAACACAACAGACACTCACTGGCATAAAACTGATTGGAGTGCTTTAGGAAAACAAGTCATGAGAGAACTGTGAAAACAGCTTTGTACTTTGTGAAGTGGAACATTTTAGAGATGCAGATTATAAAGACTGGAACTAATAGCAAAGCTCCAAAGTGAGGTTTTTGTTTCAGGTCTGCACATGCACAATTTATTCTTCATTCAGAAAGAAATTTTAGTTTGCAAACAGGATGTATACTAGACCCCTTAACAATCTAAGTATTTCGTCTACACAGAGGATTAGTATAAACACTCGCCCTTTTATAGTGAAAAAAGGTTAAGCTAAAATGAAACAAATTGCATTTAGCTTATCTTTTCAAAATTAGAAGAAAAAATATAAATGAAGCATTAGTTTTTTTATTAAAAACATATTTTAGAATGTTCCTTTTTTCAGGTATATTTATTTTCTTCTTTCATTTGTTGACTTCACCATGAACTTAAATAAGTTCTTGGCATGTTCTTGGCTTATTTGACTTTTGACTTAAAAAGGCAAGGGATCAATTTGAGTCTCTAAATTTGGAAGAAGTTCTTTGAAGTGAGGTCCTCGTAGCTTCGTGGAGGAAGTAACAATTAAATTGGCCCTTCGGAGAGGACACAATTTCAGTAACAAAAGGATGGGGTAGAGTACCCATACAGAGGGGATGGGCTCCTAGAATGCAAGGATGTGGGTGACAGCCAAGTCATGTCAGGTGGTTGAGAGTAACCTCAGGGTGCAGGACATAGGCAAAGTGGAAGGTAAAGCAGGAGAGTTAGGCTTGCACACACCCTATCATGTCAGGATCCAGAGTTTTATTTTAATAATTGACCCCTGGTAGCCTTTAACAACTTTAAGTAGAGTTCCATGAAAAAGAGTGAATAAGAAAGAAAGAATCTCTGAAAAAAAGAGACCAAATATTTATGGAGCTATTCCTCTGTGCTATATAGTATACAGTTATGCTATATCCCCTGTCATGCAGATGGGGAAACTAAAGCTCAGAGGTGTTTAAAAACTTGCTAAGATTTATAGATTGAGAATTTTGATCCACATTTATTGATTGAACAAAACCTAAGCTTCAACAGGATTCAGGATTCAAGAGAGGATTCAAGAGAGGCTTCAAGATGGGAGATCTGGCCTTAAGCATAAGAGACTGGGAGTGGGGATACTAGATAGTTGTGAGCCACTAGGCTGCATCCAGATGAAACTCATAAACTATATCTAATGTTCAAGAACATAGGAGAAACACCAGAATGTTTAGTTTTCTTATTATTTTTTTCTGGTTATAAAAGTATATAGGAGGCTGGGCATGGTGGCTCATGCCTGTAATCCCAGCACTTTGGGAGGCTGAGGCAGGTGGATCACCTGAGGTCAGGAGTTCGAGACCAGCCTGGCCAACATGGTTAAACCCCATCTCTACTAAAAATACAAAAATTAGCCGGGCATGGTGGCAGAGACCTATAATCCCAGCTACTTGGGAGGCTGAGGCAGGAGAATCATTTGAACCTGGGAGGTGGAGATTGCAGTGAGCCGAGATCGCACCACTGCACTCCAGCCTGGGTGACAGAATGAGAGTCTGTCTCAAAAAAAAAAAAGGATATATAGGATTTCTGAGTTGGAATACTAGGCATGCTTAATAGTGTACCTCCTCTTAACTTCCTATTAAAATTCCCATAATAATGCACAGACAGTGGCAGCAGCACTATAAATTAAATATAAGAGGTGAACAAGGGCAGAATTTTCTCTAATTTCGTCTCTGGTGTGACAGATATGAAAAGCATATTCTTGGGTTCCACATTCTAGGTTCCAATCTCTGAGCTTGGACAAGAAAGAAGCCACCAAGCCAGGGCCTGAGTGTGCAGCGAGGTGGCTCATGCCTGTAATCCCAGCTCTTTGGGAGGCCGAGGTTGATGGATGGCCTGAGCTCAGCTGTTTGAGATCAGGCTGGACAACCTGGTGAAACCCTGTCTCCACCAAAAACACAAAAAATTAGCCAGGCGAGGTGATGCACCTCTTTTCGGCTTTTAGATTATGACTGGAAAACTCCCCTAAATGAAGTGAAACTTGATGGAGGCTAGCTCCTCTCTTTATTGCAAAAATCATCGTCTGGATTGACAATCTTTTCCACTCAAAATGAGCAACTAAACACCAAACCAAAGCATATAGTCTATAAAAAAATTCTAGAACAAGGAATGAGAACATCGTCATAAAGATGTACAGAAATAATTTGTTTTACCACTTCATTTTGGAAATCTCCTGAGGAGAAACAACAACAACAACAACAACAACAACAACAACAACAACACCTGTGCCTCAACCCAGAGCTTCTGATTTAATTGGTCTGGAGTGAGACCTGGATGTTGTTTTTGTTTGTTTGTTTGTTTTTAATAGCTTTGTTTTTTAGAGCATTTATAGGTTCATAGCAAAATTGAAAGGAAGGTAGAGAGACTTCCCATATACACCCTTCTCCCACATATGCACAGCCTCCCTGTTCCCAGCATCCCCCACCAGAGTGGTACATTTGTTGCAATTGATGAACCTACATTGACACATTATTATCACCCTGAGTCTATGCTTTAGGGTTCACTCTTGGTGTTGTACATTCTATGAGTTTGGACAAATATATAATGACATGTATCCACCATTACAGTATCACACAGAGCAGTTTCACTGCCTAATATGGTTTGGTTCTATGTCCCCACCCAAATTTCACGTTGTAACTCCCATAATTCCCATGTGTTGTGCGAGGGACCCGGTAGGAGATGGTCGAATTATGGGGGTGGGTCTTACCATTGCTGTTCTTGAGATGGTGAATGGGTCTCACAAGATTTGATGGTTTTAAAAACGGGAGTTGCCCTGCACACCCTCTCTTTGCCTCCTGCCATCCATGTATGATGTGACTTGCTCCTCCTTGCCTTCCACCATGATTGTGAGGTCTCTCCAGCCATGTGGAATAGTAAGTCCAATTAAACCTCTTTTTTTTGGTAAATTGCACAGTCTCAGGTATGTTTTTATGAGAAGGTGAAAACAGACTGGTACAATGCCCTAAAAAATCTCCTTTGCTCTGCATATTTATTCCTCCCTATCCCCAAACCCTGGCAACTAGTAATCTTTTTACTGTCTCCATAGTTTTGCTCTTTCCAGAATGTCAAACATTTGGAATCACAAAGTATGCAGTCTTTCCATATTGGCTTCTTTCAGTTAGTATCATGCATTTCAGTTTTTGCCATGCCTTTTTATGGTTTTATAGCTCATTTATTTTAGCACTTGATAATATCCCAATGTCTGGATGTACCACAACGTATTTATTCATTCATCTACTGAAGGACATTTTCGTTGTTTCCAGGTTTTAGCAATTATGAATAAGGTTGCTATAAACATCTTTGTGTGGACAGAAGTTTCAATCTTTCTGGGTAAATACCAAGAAGTACAATTGCTGGATTATATGGTAATAGCATATTTAGTTTTGTAGGAATCTGCCAAAATGTCTTCCAAAGTGCCTGTATTATTTTTCATTCTCACCAGCAATGAATGAGAGTTCCTGTTGCTCCACAGATATTTTTAAAAAGTGCCACAGGTGACTTTAATGCAGCCAAGATTCAGAAACCACTGACTTAGGGCAAGAACACCTGTCAGCAAACATTTCTTCTCACTTAGTATTAGTTTCCTTATCTGGTAGAAGAGAAACCTTCAATAAGACAATAGATCATTGCTTCTCTCTGACTTTCTTGAAAATGCTGTTACTTTAGTGTTTTTATTATAAAATCCTTCAAGGAAATACATGTTCATGCCAAAATATGAGAGACAATTGGCAAATGGAATAAGCCAGAATTACCAAGGATCTAAGATTACTTCTTCGTGCTTTTTAAATTTTAAAATATATTGTCATCTAAGATACATTGACTACAGAATGATAGAGAATAGTACCAACAAAGCCGAGATCTTGAACTGGTGCCAATGCATAGGAAAGTTTATTGGGCTCTGTTCATGGCCACAGACCTCTAACCTGATGAAGTCCTCACAGTACAGACAAAAGAAGAAAAAGGATGTTCCTAGACTACTTTCTCCTAAACTCCTGGCCCTTAGGTGCTTGCTTTATCTTTAAAATGAGGGGAGTGGATGATATGATTTTTAAGCTTCCTTAATTCTCTAATCTATGCATTACATTATTTTTCTTCAGTAACAGAATTTCATTAGCATTGACAACAAGTTAAAAAGCATGTTCTACTAACTTTTCATCAGCTACATTAGATGTAATAAAGATTCTGGTACCGGGTCTATGATAAGATAAGTGAAGGACTTGCTTCCAGCACCAAATTTGGGCAGGGAGGAGATTTGGTAGACTTTGTTATCAAGAAAAATAATACTTTAGTGTTACAGTTTTAAAAATGTGAATTACTGCACAGCAATCCATGATGGATAAAGCATCAACATTTCTAAATAAAGACAGATTGCATTTTTAAATTAAATGTTTTGTATTGTAAATTATACCTACAATGTTTGTTCTAGCTAATATTACAATACATATTCATGTAATCATTCATACAACAAACTTGTAGTGATTGCAAATATAAGGATGTTTAAAACATGACCTTCGCCCTCTCAAGACTTGTAATGTGGGGTAGTGAAGTTGTCAGGGTAAGGAAGAAACAGACTTCTGCAATTCATTTAAAGTCAAGGCAAAAATAGAAAAGTATAATAATATAGATACCCATAAAATGGACATTTAGAAGACATAGCAATTGCTTTCTACTGGAAATGAGTGTGTGTGTGTATGCATGTGTGTAGTAGAATTAATAGTAGCAGCAGAATTGGGCCATCTGCATGACAAATGAGATCTTATAACTGCATAGAGCTTTGTTAGGAAAGATGATTGAAAGGCAAACTGGCTGAAGAATTATATGGCAAAGACCCAGAGACATGAGCATTTAGAGGAAATCTGGCCTTTGTGTCAGAATCATCAGTGTGTTTGATAGGTATAACAGTTGCACATGTGGCTGGAAAGGTTGGCTGGAATTTAGATAAGTACCTGTCATCTGCTGGATTCCAGAGAAAGGCAGGTACTATGGGGTCAAACACTGAGCTGCAAATATTCTTTAAAGTGTGGAATCCTCACAAGTGAGAATCCACTGCATTTCTAAATGCAATAGTGTTTTGGAAGTTTGTTGCTCTGACTTAGTAAAGTTAGCCAAGAAGATTTAGTTAAACATCCAGGAGAACATGTTGCTTCCAAAGTTTAGCTTTGAACTGAGAAAAGGAATTATTCACTCTTCCATATATATCATATGCACAGTGATTCAAAACCAATATAATTTGTTTTTAGTGACTACCCTTCATTTTGGTGGCTTGCATACTTTAACATACTAGTCTCTGTGTATATCAGGCTTTGAATTGAGTCAAGATTGACTCTTATGATTGAGAATCATTTCCATGAGAGAAAAGCAAGCACATCAAAGTGCAATCATTTTTCAAATTGTACACTTGCTTCTGGAGAGGTAGCATCTTTGGCCTTGACTTGAAAGCTGTGGTGTTGAGTCCCTTAGGAGGTAGAAGGTAATGGCTTTAGATAGCAGAAATAAACAAGAACCTCAGGAATCCTGGTTTGACATGATGGAATCCAGTGGCAAGTACACTGTATATATCTAAAAATGAATAATAACCTCATGAAAATGTAAGTAGAACTTCACAGTGTTTTCTCTGCTGATCTTACCTGATCTTAGCCATCATACTGCTTGTAGCCTTCTCTTTCTTTCCCTCCTTTCCCCTCCTCTTCCAGTCTTCCTCTTCCTCCCTCCCTTCTCCTCTTCCTCTTCTTTTTCTTCCTCCTTCTCCTTCTTTCTCTTCATTTGTCTCTCCTCTTCTTGACCTCTAAGATATTGTTTATTGTGGTTCCTTTTTGGTATTGACCAAATTTCTGGCTATTGTGTTACTGGTGACTTTTCTAAATTAGGAAATTGTGTTTGGAAAAAACAGAAAGAAAAAAACTCGCCTTGCTCCCCAAATTTTTGTTTCTTTCATCAATTAGAATAACATTAGGGCCAAGTTTAATGGCCCTAATGTTAAATGGCCAAGCTTAAGAATGTATATTTTGGCGTAAATCTTCACGTACAAGCTTTTAAATAACTCTTACTGTCAAGCAAAAGTTTAAGAATTTTTAAACAAAAATATTATTAAACAAAAAACCAATATCTATACTAAGAAATGCACATTGGAAAATGAATTAGGATGGTCTGTTGTAGAATCATGTTTTGTACTTCCTAGAATTCCCTAAAACTAGAACATGGTCATTTACAGAGTTTACTATTTAAAATACATGCTATTTGCACCTAAAATAAGATATTATTTAAAATGCCATTGAGGAAACAAAACTTTCATTCTTCTCAATTCTTTTCACTTGGCTATATGGAAAACATTCCATTTAGCTCATTCAGAAAATGTGCAAAACTGGCTTTAGGTACAACACTAATTTTCTAAAATGGATGGGCCAGGGCTGTTTTCCATAGATTTCTTGCAATCAGTTGCATATGGCTGGAAGTAGAACTAATGGTGATTTACAGTAATTGCCTGTCATCAGTCTATGCCATGCTCACCTGCATAATCCATCAATTTTCCCAACAGTGCCCACAGCTCATAACCTACCTGAGGCTATTTGGGTCTCAGGAAACATACAGCAAGTGCCAATGTTCCAAGAATGAAGCTCTGGTTCCCAGATTCTGCTGCTCCAACTTCTATAGCAGCAAGTAGAAAAGAGTAACAGGCATGTTGATCACATCTAATTAGAAGGTAAGAAGTATTCCCTTGAGCATGTTTATGACGCAGGCACAATAGGACAGGAATAGTCTATTGAAGCAGGGTTCCTCAATCTCAGGACTACTGACATTCTGGAGAGGATCATTCTTTGTGTTGGGGGATGGGGGGCTGTTCTGTGAATTTCAGCTTCCCTGGGTTCTTTCCATTAGATGTCAATAGCATCCCTCCCACTGTTGTGGCAATCCACAACATCTCCAAACATCATAAATAGCCCATGGGGAGAAATTTTCCTGATTTAGAACCACTGTACTAAGGGAAAATTAAAACTAGAAATTTGTAATTGGTCAGCATTATATACTGAATGCATGAAGTATAAGTAGTCTACGTAGTAAAAAATAGTAGGACAAATATTCGTAAAACTAACTTAAAGTGATGTGTATAAACACAAAGCATACATCGACCTTTTGGAAAACTTTTCATGGGTGAAAGGGAGTGGTAAAAATAAACCTCCACAGTTATGACACTTCTGAAGCAACTATGTTTGGAAGAAAAAATGAAATGTGAGAATGGTAGACACTTTTTTCTACACTGGTTCTTACTTTGACCAACTCATTGGTTTTCATTGTACCCTTCGGCTTATGTAAAATAATTATAACTTTTCTTTTCCATGATAGCCCTTCAACTATTTGAAAGGACATACTGTTTTGTTCTGAAGTCCATTTTCCAAACTTTATTTTGTTATACAAAATAGGACATAGTTTTAGATCTTCCACCTTTCTAACCTTTCTCTAAACGGAGCTTCAGTCTGTTTATATTATTATTAAGATTCCCAAGGTTGAGAATCCTAATTCCCATGAGAAACTGAATCAGTTAGAAATGCTTTTGTCTATAAAATTCAGAATATCCTGCAGTGATTTAATCCTTTAACAAAAAAAGTTCTTACATAACAGGAATTCCAGGGATGGTTAATTGTTGATACTGGTTCAACTGCTCAAAGACCTAGTCTCTAGCTGAGCAGATGTTGGTATGGAGCAAAAAAAGCAGGTAGAATGGAAGTTAGCATTGTCAGAATCTGCATACCTTATCAATGCAGACTAGGAAGAGCATCACCATCTATAACTGTATTAATGCACTTTAAGAGCCTCGTTGCTTCTCTGGCTATTGTATTACATGATTGATACTGTATTTACCTGTATCATAGAAGCTATTCCACTGCAATGTAATTTCCTATATATGCACCCCCTTGGCTTTTGCTTGTTGAATACTGAAACCAAGTCTTATTTGTGATCACATCCCTATATTATTCTGGGTCATATTACTTGTGTGCTCAAGAATTGTTTAAAACATCGATGAATACCAAATACGTTCTAATTTTAGGAGCAAAATTTTTACTTGCGAGAAGTTACTTCCTAGAAAATTTCCATTTACAGCACATTTCATTTTGTTTATGTTACATTGGATTTTCTTATTTAGCTTCTGGAGGTATATGAATTCTCTCAAAGTTGTACATAATATTTTGTGCGCACGCTCATTTATTAAGTCAACTACAGTTTTAATAAGCTTCTTAAAGAAGCATTTTTTCCCCTGCATCAGATGTTAAGTTCCTATACAACACAGATTTTTGTTGGAAAAGGATAAATGAAAGACCGAAGTTAAAGGACTTTGAGGGAACACTTATTTTCAAGAAGATGTGACAGCCACCTGGGGCCTATTTTAGAGAGATTTTTGTTTCCTCCTATGACCCCAAAGTGAAAAAAAATCTACAATGACAATTCTGGATTTTATGTCTAATTCTGTCACTGAGCTTACATAATGGGGACCAGTCAATGCAAAAATTTTGGAAATGGCTTAGGAGTCTGATTCTAATGGATTGTAAAAATAACAATAATGGGCTCCAGAAACACTATCAATATTAAAATAGTTTCATTCTTTCAGTATGAGGAGGGTGCAAACATACAAGCTGTCCTTTCTGTAGTTTCCTGACCCATTTTTAGCAGTAGGTGCCTTTTAAAGTCTGTGTTGAGGGATTTATATAACTCATCCATAATCTCTGATCAGCCCCTGTAAGAGCAATGGCAGAGGAACACGTAGGACTTAGGAGTGAGCTGTATCACTTGAATGCAGCTAGAACTTAATTGTAGTTTCATTAAATAGATCCAAACTAAGGCTATCTACATTTTCTAAATATCACATTTCCCAAGACTTCATTTTCCTCACTAGAACGGTTTCAGTTGCTCATGAAATGACCCAGCAGATGATGCCTGAACAATTCATTAAACTCTTGTACACATCTGGCTTAATCTGTTTCGTAAAATGAAGATGTTTTGTCCAACTTTACATGTGTAACAGATAAAAACTTTCTTTCCAGTCTTATATTTGAGGCCTGCTTACATCCTGATCCACAGAATGGTCCTCTTACTTCCCATCTACCTTATATTCGAATACCTCTGGTTCACAGAGAAACAGTGCCTCTCAGAAATGTTGAAATATTTTTTTCAGGGGAAGACATTCAGACTGGGAGACAAACAAACAAACAAACAGACAAACAAACAAAAGAATCAATTCATCCTCTCCACCCTCAACAAGGAAGCTTCCCCAGTCAGAGCTGGTGCACTAAGTTAATTACAAGAGTGTGACTTCTCATCTGCAGTTTGCTTATTTTATACCTGATCGCTTCTCAGCCTTTAGGCTAAGAGTAAGTGTTGTATTTTATACTCGAATGGATATAAAAGGTAATAATTCCCTCCTCATTGATAACTATTATGACTTTGTAATTCTAAATCGTGTTGTTTCTGAAATAAAATCCTCATTTTTTTGCCTGTAGGAAAGACATGTTAACAATGAAAATTTACTTTAAAAGTTGGTAACCAAAGTATAAAGTGGCATATTTTATAGTTTTCAATTTCTAGAAGAATCAAGGAAGTATCTTTGAGTGTTCTTGATTCACGCATTGTGAAATTTTTAACTAGTTGTGTTACAAAGGAATACTCTGGCACTTCCAAGGCTTGAGCATAAAAAACCTTATAGATTCTACTTGGTTTTCTGGAAACACCTATTCTTAGAACCCTGAGCCACTTTGTAAGAAGAGTGAATACTCTGCTGAAGAGACCACACAGAAGGGCCTTGAGAATGCCTGGAGAGGGAGAGGAACTCAGCTGAGACTGATGATCTAGTTGTCCCATCCAAGGCACGAGGCATGTGATTAAACCTGTCTTGGACCCTCCAGTCAAGTCCATTTGGTGTGTGGAGCAGAAGTATCATCTAGCTGAGAGCCCTGACTCACAAAATCATAATATTCAATAAAGTGTTCCTTTAAACCACTCTATTTAGAAAGTTGTATTAACATCAATATATAACCAAAACACCTTTGTTAAATTTTTGACTCATTTGATTAAAACTGTTACACATTTATTGACTGCCAACAAAGAATTTTAGCTGTATTTTGGAAAACCTTTTCCAAATGGATACTTTTTTCGTATCCATTAACTTCCATTTTCTTGCCCCTGTTTTCTGCCTTGTGTTTGCTTATTTTTATCACTGTGGCTACAGATTGCTACTCCACATCACATTTTTAACTAATCCTGTCCTGGAGTAAGGGTGTATATATGCAGCCCTTGTTAACAGCTCAAGTGACTTGATATCAAAATTAGATTAGCCGATGGTCTTATTCCAAGATTTTGTGCCTGATCTGGTAACCCTGAGTTTGAGTTTTCTTGTTTCCACCTTGTTCTGTAACCCTGATAGTGACAGGAGGCCACCAAATGTCTAGGCTGATGGGGCAGGTCCCTGTTGAAACCCCACCTTCAAGCCAAAGACAGTTTAAAGCCTGAAAGCCAAGCTACAAGTTAAATCCTCAGTCCAGATTAAGACTTGTCTTCCTGCTTGGCATGCTTTCCTCTGACTGATCACCACCCTAAGCCTATTTTACATATACCTACCCTATTCTAATTGTTTTCCTACACTGTCGTGCGCATCTTTGAGTGGTGTTTTTGCTTCAAACTTTCTTGCATACTCACAAACCAATCAGCATGCACTCCCCATTCTGAGTCCATGAAAGCCCCAGGCTCAGCCATATTGGGGGACTTTCCTGCTTTTGCGTAGGGGAAGCACCCCCCCATGTTTTCTCTTTGCTGAGAGCTTTCCTTTCATTTAATACATTCTACACCACTCACTCTCTGGTGTCTGTGTGCCTAAATCTTCCTGGTCATGAGACAAGAACCCGTACCTAGCTGAGCTAAGGAGCAGAAAAAAATCCTGCATCAACCCCAATAACTGGATTGTAATTTTGTTCATTCTGCTTATGGGCCTAACATGATAGCCTTTCTAATAATCCACTCTAGATTGAGATTATTCCTTGTTTTCATGTGTACATTCATTTTCTATTAATATCATAACAAATGCCAATCATTCCGCATCTTTATCAAACCCATTTATAATATCACAGTTTGTAGATATCTAAGCTCAACAGAGCTCAGCTGGGCCTCTGCTCTGGGTTTACAAGGCTGGAATCAAGGTATCAGCAGGCTGTATTCCTTTCTAGAAGCTCTAAGGATGAATCTGATTCCAACAAACTCCTTCATATTTTAGCTAGAATTCATTTGTTTTGAAGTTGTAGAACTGAGGTTCTCATTTCCCTGCTGGCTGTTCCATTGGCCAGGTGTCATTCTCAGCTTTCTAGATGCTACCTGAATCATTTAGCCTGTTGATCCCTTTCTTCATCTTCCTAGCCAGCAGTGGTGCTTCTTATATTTGGAATTCCTCTAAATTCCCCTTCTGCCTTTCTCTTCTGCTTTTAAGAGTTCATGTGATTAAACTGGGCTCTCAAGTTAATCCAGACTAATCTTCCTATTTTAAGGCTGTTGATTATTAACATTAATTCCATATACACAATATTTTCACAGCAGTACCTCAATTTGTGTTTGATTGAATGACCAAGGGACAAGAACTATGGGGGCACATCTTTAGAATTCTGTCTTCCACGTTGGTGTGTCATACCAGGCACTGAAGATCTGTCTTCGAATCAAGTAGCCAGGTTCTTGCTATCACCCATCTACCATGGCTCCTCTACTTCTTGGGCCTAAACTTGGCTTGATTTTTTTCTAAAATGTCTTTTTTTTTTTTTTTTTAACAGTATTACTTGTTAAAAATATTTACATACTCACATTTTGCCCATTTTTCGGGGACATCATCAACCATTTCCTGAACCCTTTAATAATTATTATTTGACTGGGTTGCCATCAACTTATTGATTCAGTCATTTATTCAACAAGTACTTATTGAACTCTTAATATATGCCAGGTACCTTCTTAGGAGCTGGTAATACAGCAATGATACAAAATAAAGAGGATGCTCTCAAAGTATGTACATTTCTACATCTGGTTATATGATAGGGATATCAGACGTATACAAATGAGGATATGGTGAAATTTCAGGAACTTATAAGTGACATGAACAAAAATGAAGGAGGAATGTGTCTATTTAATTTAGGGTGGTCAGAGATGGCCTCTCTGAGGGATAACATTTAAGTAGAGACTTGAAGGAAGACAGGAAGCCAGTGTATATCTGGAGAAGAGTGTTTTAGGCAAAGGATTCTGGACAAGGTTTAAACTTGATGCTGTAAAGAGTAACAGAGAGGCAAAGTAGCTGGAGAGTGAACCAAGGGGTGAGAAAAGAAGGGAAAATCAGACAGGTCTGTGGCATCAGATCCTGTGGGGCCTTAAAGCCTGTGGAAAGAAGATTGTTTCCTACTTTCAGTAAGTTAGTAAGGTGTTGGAGAATATTTGGCAGAGGAGTTAAATGATCTCACTTAACGTTTTTCATGATTAGTCTAACTGCTGAAGGCAGCAGGAAGTCCCATAAAGAGGTATTTGCTGTTGTTCAGGATAGAAAAGATTGAAGGATTCTACTCAAGTGGTAGCAGTGTAGAGCTGTGAACTGGCTTGTCTTAACATAATCTTAAAAAAGAGACATCTATTGCTTGTTCTAATATACTAATATTCTGTCTGACACTCCTGTAGCCGGTCATAGTCAGGCACTTCCTATGAGTGTTCAAAGCAACATCTTTGAACAGTTAGAGGGATGGTAAAGGAGCTTGACAGTAAAGAAACAATCTAGGTAGACTCTTTACAATATCTAGTAGGTACCAGACATATTTGGAAATGAAGACGTTAATGCTTCTCAACATTTTTGTAGATAAAATCCTCTTTTTAAAATCGAAAACTGGCTCAGCCGCTATTTTTGGAAGCAGTCTACTTACAAGTGATTAAGAAATATTTTTTCATGCTTTCCAAGATTTAGATGCTTCTTATGTAAATAACAACAATAAAAAGTCCATAATTCCAATTCAGGGCAAATCCCAATGGAGGCTTAAGTAGGGAGACAAAGCATTGCAGGTAGCTGGAAGTAGAAGGAGAAAGCTATATTGCAGAAAATCTTATGAATGTACATTGGAGAGAGGTCTTGGGCTAGGCACTGCCCCAGGTGGTTAATCATTCTGACATCATGTCTCCTTATGTGACAGACATGGAAGGGAACTAGAAAAAGCAAGGCTATTCTACTATACTCCCTCACCTGTGTCTACATAATGACATATAATCATTTATTTTGTGGGAAAATATGAATTTAATTGAACAGATAAAACACTCAATAATATATCAAAAAAGACCCAATAGAATGTGAGAAATAGAGATGATTTGGACTTCACAAATTTCTAAGCATCTCCTTTGTTCATTCTACTCCTAATCCAAAAGCTACCACCATTACCACTTTTATGCCTTTGACCTTGTCTGGCCCAACTCATTACCAGCTGTGAAGGAGTTTGTAAGGAAAAACACTGAATTTATTTTGAAAACTCTTACTGGCAATTTCTTAGTTTTCTAAATCAAATTATCTCTCCTCTTTCCTTAAACAATAGTCTTCGTGCTACCCTCAGCTCCTGACATTATCCTTACTGCTGGTCTAATTCTCCATAGTTTCCTTACCATTTTCATTGGAATTTTAGGAATGTTCTTGCTTTTACTTAGGGGGCCGACACATTAGACCTAAACACTTCCCTCTATTTCTCTAATCTTGCACAGTCAGTCCTCCAGTCACCCTGCAATCTCTCGCTCAGATTCACAGTCCAAAAGGATTTAAGACTCAGTGATTACAGAAACCAACAATTGATAATAACCATCTAAGGTGCTTACAACAGTGATTGGCACTTGGTGAAAGCTATTCTGTTGGTGTAAAAGTAATCTCAGTTTTTGCCATAAAAAATAGCAAAACTGCAATGACTTTTGCACCAACTGAATAGCTAATAATTAATGGCTATCATATTGTGACTGTTATCTGTAATATGGAATCTTAATACCAGTATCACAAGAGCCAAAGGGCATGGAGAGAAATTTGTGGTAGAAAGTTTGTGGGGTGATTACCACAGGGCCTAACTCAATGAGATGTTGAACAAATCTTAGCTATATTTTGACAGCTAGTGTATATGTGTGTGTGTATTATATCATCTTTTAAGAAATATAGATGTTTTAAATCATTTATTTAAAAGCATACATCCTCCTAAGGAGAAAATTTAAAGTACCACAATTCTACAATATTATTTGATATGAGAGGGAAATTCAGTGTTTGAAATGTATGCTGAAAAGAAATGATTCCAGGTTTAAAAAGAATTAATGCTCTTAGGAAGCTTAATGTTATAAATGTTATAAAATAGACTTTTGCTAGTCAATTTCAGGTGTTTTAAAAAAACATTTCTATGCTTGCATTATTATCTCAATTCTTTAACTTTATATCTGGACTAGGTTTAGATACAAAAAATAAAAATGAAGTGGTAGATTATGTTGCTTGCTGTTTCTAATCTAACACCAAAATTTTAATAGTATGCAATCTTCAGGGGTTGATAGTCCGGTAAAAAGAACTTGAAGCAATAGTTTTCATAGAACTTTAACTAAGATAAAGTATTAATTGTCTATGTCAAAGAGGGTGAGCGATGATAGAAATTACAAAGAGCCTAGGACTTCCCTGAGACCCAGCTTGGTGCTACCACTGTTAGGAGAAAATTAAAAATAAATGAACAATAGTTTCCAACTCTAAAACATATTATATGCAGTACATACTTTAACCTAGTTTACAATTTATATTTATTGTGCCCATTGAACCCACAAAAGCAGTGTTTAATTTTACAGTTTAAAGTCACACATAGGGAAATGCTTTACAAAATAGGATATTGTTCCTCAATGAAAAATATTACAGTATAGGTCCCAAACGGCTCAGTTCAAGTCTTTTACCTGAATAACAGAGCTGTTGTGGAATGCAGGCTACAAGACACAGTAATGTTTTAAATACTTGATTAAGATTTGAAGGTTGCCAAAGCTGAGAGACATTTTAAACAAGACCCGTCTTAGTTTTCCAAGATTTTTGGTTTTTCAACTGCATTATATACCATTGCTTCTGGAAAATTGAGGGTAATAAGCAGCTTACATTTTACATCTTATATACAGTATGTAAATCTTCAATGATTTTCTCTACCATCAAAGCAAGTTTCAAGGTTTAAAAATCTCAGTTATACCTACTTAGGTTTATTACTTTACTCACAGACTCTAATATATAAACCAAATATTTATGCCATTGCTTCTATCAAATGCAACATGTTTCTTCAGTCTATTTAGTTATCCACAAAGTCTATTTACAAAGCATATGTATGATTTCCTCTGACTAACAGGTCATACAAATACGTAAGTAGTGTTTTTCAGCTCCTAACTGTAGCAAGATGAACCATCAATGTTTATATTGTGCCTGAGTGCGTAATGCAAAAATACCATCCAGAGACTATATATTTTTTAATCAAAAGTCTAGCTTTACAAAGTCACACACAGTATGGTCTTCTATTGTAAATATACTCTCAGTATAGGTAGACATGTTTCTAATATATTATGAGTTGTTAGAGAAAAGGCTGAGATATAGTCACCAAGTGTTTACTAATAACATAAACTGTTGCAAAGTTTGAAAACAATATCAGGCCAAATATACATGAAAGTTTGAATGGAATGCTGAGGACTTAGTGAATGCTGAAATATGACTCATCTGAAAGTCTGCTACTCTGGCCTGATGCTCCTCAAGTTTTAATGACCCCTTAAATGTCCTCAGACGCACATGCAGTTTATGTCACTGACCACTGTTGGTCAAAACAATCATTGGATGTGTTTATTTTTCGAATTTGGAGCATCAAGTTGTGCCCTACCCTGACACAAACCTTAGAGGTCTTTCCTGCAAACTGTAAAATCATGTAAAAAAATAGTATCTCAGAAATATCACATTTGACAGTTGGTCACGAAAGATGTTAGCACCTCAATAAAAATTAGAATTGTTCACTGGATATGCCAAAGGAAAGTGGAAAAAAATTAAAAGGCATGCCCTGTTTTTCATTTGTTTTTTCCTACAAATCACAGTTCTCCTCACAGTGTTAGACTTTTAGGTCACTCTGATGTGGCAGTACCTTATAGGATGAGGGGCCACTACTCTTTTTTTTTCATTTGACCTTTATAGTCCACATGGTCCAGTTAGTTGAAGCCACAGAATAAAGACCAGAGAGAGCAAAATTATTGCTAAAGTGCAACTATATTAGTAGAATGCAATTAACTGGGCTAATGAATGTGTATGCCAATGTCTTATTTTTTTTCAAAACCAACATCATCTAACAACATATTCTTTCAGGTTTCCCATAAAACCTGCATTGAGAATGATATCATGGTCCCAGGCAGGCATTTACCAGATTGAATGTTTTGCTGATCTGAACACCACCTGTATTCCAATTTTTTGGCTAATGCATGGTTTTGTATGTCAATATGTTCTCATACATTAAATAAGTGAAACACAATTATACATTAGAGAGTTTATATGCATCATAATAATATAATTTGAGAAATTATCTCTATAGATTATGCCAACAAAGCATTCTTAGGAAGATTTTTTTCAATGTCCTAGCCAGTTAAGTTGATCTATCTGTTTGATAATCTAAAACTATAGATTGTTGGGAAATGAGAAAAATAATAGGGAAAACATACAAGTTCCTTTTCTGTGTGTCTAAATGATACATTGTCTTGAATTTGGTTCTATTAAAGCTTTAGATGACCATTTCTGTACACATGGCTATTTCATTTATTTAGCAGTTTTGAAATGTTAGCAAATATATTGTATTTGTAGAGCATCATTTCATTATAAAGAGATTATTAATATTCATCAATCATGCCAATGAGATTATACACTCTGCCACAGACTACTAGAAAAATTTGATCATTATTAAATTCAATGTTATTTTACAGTGCGAACTCTAAGTAACAGCACAAGTTCTGGACTTTGAATCTGGCTGCTGTCCTCACCTGAACTGTTACAATGACCTTGTTAACAAGGAAGGAATCAATGGGGAAGTATCACAACCAGAGATTGGCTGTGTGTCCAAGGGTGCTTTGTCTTATTGCAAGGATCAGACTGTGAAATCACAGAGGCAAGCTGATGTCATCAGAGGCAAGTCTGCCTATTTCAAGTCCTATAATCACCCCAGAGGATTCAACAGTAGTAGAAAAACATCACATTCTCTTAATGGACACCCCTTATTTGTAGAAACAGTTATGACTATTAACATTTGTTATACAAACCCAATTTATTTGTGCTCATCAGTAGAATCCTACAGACACTAAAGACTAAATGATATTAATTTTAGGAGGTGTTTCTAAACAGACAAAGACAACATTTGGTTTTATTATCATCTGTATCCCTCAGAAGTTGTGTGTACACAACTTTCATCTAATACATCAACGTCAACTTGTCCATGTTTCTCGATGAAGTGAAAGAATCTGATTCTTGTCTGTGTCTTAATGCCTGTAGGAAGCTTCTAGGCTATTTGTGTACCCAAATTTAAAACTTGCACCTTGTTTCATTGAATAAGTGTTTTTCTTATTTGTGACTTGGACAAATTAGTGTTAATGTGATGTAAAAGACCTATTATCATAGGTACAAGTAATGAACACTATTAGTTGTGAAAGATTAAAATTTCCTTGGAAAGAAAAATGATAGTATCAGAATAAGAATACATGAGGAATAAATACATATACACCTGTTTCACACAGAAAGCTTTCTGTAAAAAAATACAAAAGCAACCAGTGCTGTATATTATGTAAACTCACAAAGTGTAAAAGTGTACTTTATACACAAACATGAAGCATAAATTAAAAAGTAGGACAATAGCAAAACATTTTAAATATAGAAAATTTGCACATATTTTGTTAAATAAGAATAAATAATTTTATCAACAGATTCACATACCAGTTGCAAAAACAATAAATTACTTTTTTTCAGTGCTGCAACTTTTTTTTGTTTGTGATTTATCCCTTAATTCCTAGTTTAGTGGGATAAAACTGTTTCCACAGGAAGGCAAAGGAAGATAAATTTATTGAATAAATTATAACAATGCCCTTATATTTCTAAACAGCAAGGCAGGGCTTAATTTAAATTTTTCTGATCTAGAAGAAATAAATGTCATTTTCTTCTGGCTCCCTTTGTACTTAATAAAACGTGTTATGGAGTGCTTAGTTATGGAAGTGAGATTAGATTCTTACCAACCTGAGCATTTTCAGACAAATTCTTTTTTTTTTAAAAAAAGAAATAGCCCCTAGCATCCTGAATTCTAGACATTTTTAAAAATTCAAGATGCAACAATGGAAAGGTGAAAGTACGAAGTCAAAACTGGACTGATTTAGATTGAGTTGTATAGAATTTTCCCTTTGTTCATAATTCTTGGTATCTGTTGAACACTCCATTTCTCTGAATTTCAGTTTCCAGTCCATATCACCTTCTCCAGGAATTTAGACATACATTCTTCAGTCAATCTAGTGAGACTCATAAGAAAAAGGTGGAGAAAACTACTTAAAAGCATGGAATAGTGGTTTATTTGCTCTAAGCGCTCTAGGATTGTTTCCTTGACAGGTGTAAACCATCACTATTTGAGGGAAACATGAATCATTGACAAATCATATTAAAAATTTATGAGTATAGTAAGAGAAGCAGAGTAGGAGACAACTACATTTATGCCTCAATTATTTTTTAATGTTGTTGGGAATATAACCACACACACAAAAATAAATTTTGTCACATTTGAGTTACTTGATTAAAATTATTTCCAAAATGGAAAAAAGTAACATTAGCCTCTCTCCTAATTCTCTTTGCACAGACAAATGGCACTGGGATTATTATTTTTTTTCTCACCTATTTGACTAGGTTTGCTTTCTGCCCTTGGCATTGGGTGATCTCCATCAAATATAGGTTATCAGCCTTCTACAGGCCTCATTTCTCAAACTGATAATTTATTAAGAAAAAAAAATCACTACATCTAAAGCAAAGTCAGTCTGTGAAAATTCAAAGGATGATTATTGGTTTTGTGAAACAATGATTTGTTTTAAAAGCAATTTCTTAAGAAAATACTAAAAACAGCGAGACATCTATTTTCCTGGCCCACTAAAATGATGTGACATAGTGATCAGTTACATAATTCTTTTATATTAAAATATCTTATAATAAAATAAACTCTCATGAGCTTGTATAACTCAAACAATGGTTCCCTAAGATTTTTACATGCAAATCTTTAACAATAGGCACATTTGGCATGATTACTATGAATTTTGTGAAGAAAATTGGCTTTGCAGTGTTTCACAACAAAAGAAATCCCAAGGAAATGAAACGACTTAGATTTTCTAAGCTGTGAGGTTGGTAATGGGGGTGGGGTGTACATTTTATCATCTAAAAAGATATCTTTAGGTGTGTGCTTATAAAATAATTTCCATGTCTAACTATTCAGACTTACAACCTACCTAAACAGGCTATGCAAACAAAAACAACAACTTTCTGAAAATCATCACATTTCCTTACTCAGACACTTACGGGTACAACCAAGTGCTTTCCAGTTGGGAAAAATCTTTAGTACAATAGGAATATATTTAGATTTTTTAAATTGCCTATGATGTGGAAACAGTCTTATTAGTATTAACCACTTTTCGGCATTTACCACATTAACAATGATAACCACTTCTCAATGTGGCTAACTACCAAGTGATCTTTAATGTTTCTAATAAACTAAGTCAAGAAATACAAAACATTGTAGGTCTTACTGAACCCTGGAACAAAACAAATAAGCGAACACAAATGCATTTTAAAGGCTTGCTGGTAAGAGGTATACCAGTGTTGAAGGTGTTGGACACGATAGAAAACTTGCTGTGTGTTTTGTACGTATGTTATACATTGTGAGATATCAGATGAAAGCTCTGGAGAGAGAAAGTAGTTGTGAAAATACAAATTGAAAACACAGTGAAAAACAATTTTTTTTCCTTTTAAATTTCCAACACAAGGAAACTAGTTTTTAGACTCTTGAGTACTAATCACACACACACAGGCAAACCCTACTTCTACATCTGAAGTTATGCATTAATTTGGCTAGCTACCTGAAAAAAACACAGGCAGTCAAAGGTTGAAGTAAATGAACCCGTGTATGTATTTAAGTGACTAGATACACTGAGATCTATTTACTTTTCAAAATTTCTCAGAAGATACTTGCTGTCAAAATGGTTTTTTGACGGAAATTTTATCTCCTGTAGTCAAAATATACTAAATCTTATTAAAACAGCAGCAAGTTCTTAATTTCCAGTAAAATATCCACAGCTGTTTCTGGAAACTGAAGGAAGTTGAAATAGCTGCAGACCTACTTTGGTCAAACACTTTTTTTTATAGAAATATATATGGATATTTTAATAGAACCAAGGGATATAAAGTGACATATCAAGGGAGAATGTATTTACAAACAGTAAAAAGAAGCTACTGTGTATTTTGGGTGAAAATGATTATGATGCCATTAAAGACATTCTATAAGAGGTAGGTGACAAGGGGGAGACAGTTCTGCCATCTTCGAATGTCCCCTGATTTTACATTCATCAGTGTTTCTTTCTTGTAAGCCCAGGGGATGTTCAATAACTCCCAAGTTTTTCTATATTGCAAGGTCACCACTGTCACGTGAAGCAGTGCACATCCTCTTTTGGTCACAGAGAGCAGATTCTGCCCATTATTGGACTCCTGTTGACAATGCCACTGAAGCATGACTTTCTGTGAGTTAGGTAGACCTCCTGTTCACCACAACAGCATCAGTGCTGAATCCTCCAGTTATATTTGTGCATAAGATCATAACCACAGGCTAACATTTCTTCAGCAAGCATTGCTTAAATGCAGAAGGCCTTTGGGAGAGAGGACATCCTTTCGCTAACTTCCGGTTTCCATCCTGGCACTGCACCGTCCTGGTGTGCCATCCTGTGTCACAGGTCCTAGAGCAGGCGAGCCATGGGCCCGTGACCCACTGCAGCTGCGAAGTGTGTGATCCCACTTTATTGCTGCCATGACTAGTGACAGAGTTTACTTTTGGAGTGGACTTCTTGGGAACAAAAAAGCTATAACGGACATCTAATGGTTTAGTGGGATCTGTTGCAAGGATCTGCACTATTAGAATTTCCTTCGTGGCAGAGTAGCCCATGCCATGCAAGAAGTCGTCCCTGTGGCTCCAACCACTATAGTTCATGACTGTTCCATTGATGTCAATGATAGTCTCTGAAGTGGAGATCATGTACTTTCCATTGATAAGGTACTCACCATTTTTCTTTTTCAGGGCTAAATAGGCAGTGAATCTAGTCTGGTCTTTGGCTTTGAACTGTCGAACTTTTATGTGGGTTGCCCCTTCAGGAATCCTCACCACGTCAGTGTAGCCCTTACTGGAAGTAGGAATGTTCACAGGAAGTGGGGGGAGGTGGTTAAAAAAAAGGAGAAAAAATAAGTAAACAGTAAATAATAAACAAGTTCTCTAAAAAGTCTTCTCTTAACACACAGTTTTAATGTCTTTAAGAGATTAGTTTAAAATTGAGTTTAAAAATTATTTTTTATGACAAAATTGCAATTAGCCTACAGTATTGTATACACTTTAATGGAGGTGTTCAAAATTAGGATGATGCTAGCAACCTGCCTTCATTTAAAAAATTTATACTAACTTTCAAGATTTATGAAACCATTTTCATCCTTATCAAATCCTATCACCTTTACAAATCTATTTTACATTCTTTCTGGCACAAAATGGGATATATTTAAATACAAACTGACAAAAGTATGCCTTCACTTAATCTCATATAATTCTTTAATGTTTCTCAAATTTGCCTCCACATTAGAATCACGTGGAGATCTTCTAAATCTTTCAGAGCCTACCCACACCTCAGACCAATTAAATCCCATCTTCCATGCTCGGGCACAGGCAAAGAGCACTTTTGAAACTTCTCACATTGTTCCAATGTGCAGACTAATTGGGAACACAGAATTAATTAGTTTTTGGACTAGAGGTGAGTAGAGTCTCTGCATCCCTTTCTACTAGAACTCTGGATTTTGTGGGACAGGCCACTAAATGAAGCACGCAATTTCGAAATTGGGTAATGATATTACTAACACCATCATAAAAGGGGAATTTTTTAAAAATGACTTAGCGAATTTTTCTGAATTCTTAGTGCCCATAAGATATAATAGATTGAGAAAGGCTTTATGGTGAGTGACATATAAGTCTTCAAAGAGCCATCATCTGTTCAAAAAAATGGGGAAAGACATAAATATCTTTAATACCCATGAGCCTGTGAGGAATGCTAGGATGGAAATGCTAATTAAGCACCAAGTGTGAGGTGAGGAGTCTACTGTTGTCCACATTTTTGCCTTTTTAAGTAATTTCATAATAGGGTCCCTTTACTTTCCTAGTTATTTAAACAGGAATACTATTGGCTTGCACAGTTTGACTGACGTGTGGAGCTGAACTGTCTCATTTCCAGTTCTCATTCACATGCTGAAAATCCAAGTGTGTTTCCCTCACTCCAGAGTTTCCTCTGAATTGGAAAGGAAGTTTATTGCCAAGGAAGCTGATCAGAAGGAAGCCCCCTGCCTACAGGCAAAGCGTTCTATAGTGACAGCCACACAGGTGATACAGCTTCCCACAGTGCTGAAGAGAGATGATGCAATGCTCAGGGCGTTCCTTATTCTGTCTAACTCGATTCATTATTTTTATTTTTGTAGTACATTACAGATCAGACTTTGTTACAGATGTGTTTTGTAGTACCTAATATTAATAAATGATCCATGAAACTATAGTGGCTTCAAACAAAGTCAAAAGGGATGTTGGAGAATTCCTTGAAGCCAGGAGTTCAAGAGCAGCCTGGGCAATATAGGGGAGACCTTGTCTCTACAAAAAGTAAAAAAGTTAGCCAGGGATGGTGGTGCATGCCTACGGTCCTAGCTACTGGCAAGACTGAAGTGGGAGGATCACTTAGCTTGGGTCTTTGAGTGAGCTATGATTGCACCACCACACTCCAGCCTGAGTAACAGAATGAGATCTCTCTAAACAGAAGGTAGTTGGAGATAAATATGTCATCTTACACAAAAAGAGTATGAAATGGGGATATATGAAAATATTTGAACAAGTTCACTTTAGAGCTGATTAGTGGCAGTGTTAGGCTTAAAAGCCAGGCTTGACTGGATGCCATGCTCACGCCTGTAATCCCAGCACTTTGGGAGGCTGAGGCGGGGGGATCACCTGAGGACAGGAGTTCCTGACCAGCCTGGCAGACATGGTGAAACCCCGTCTCTACTAAAAATACAAAAAGTAGCTTGGCTTGGTGGCCCATGCCTCTAATCCCAGCTATTCTGGAGGCCGAGGCGGGAGAATCGTTTGAACCTGGGAGGCGGAGGTTGCAGTGAGCCAAGTTTGCGCCATTGCACTCCAGCCTGGGTGACAGAGTTAGACTCTGTCTTAAAAGAAAAAAAAAAAAAAAAAAAAAGTCAGGCTCTTGACTCCCAATTAGTGCTCTTTTTCACTATGTCCCCAGGCATAAAATCCTGACCCCTGCCAGCCATATGTTATAGTGCTTAAATGAAATTAAATTCTGGTTATGTCCAGAGTTTAAATGATGCCCAGTAGGGAGTAAGTAAAATAAAGAATAAAGGGTAAGGAAAGCTTTTTTGGGTGTTTACCCTTGTTCCTTAGAGCTTGTCTCATCTTGATAAGAATTAGTATGATGGTCAGTATTGCTGTAGGTCTTCAAACTGAGTTTCATAAGCACTGGTAAACCTGAATATTAGTGCCCTGAGTTTTTAGTGCCTTAGTAAAAGATGATTCTCTTGATATTCCTGATTCCCTTTCTTTACATCCTGCTTGGTATCATTTAAACTCCAGACACTAACCAGCTTTCCTGACTACCATAAGTGAATGCAATTTTCATATAACTCTTACAAAGTATGGCTAGCAGGGTAAAGGAATCTTGTTTTGTTCAGGGCTATCTGCACAGTGCCAAGGGCAGTATCTGTCATGAAGAAATGTATTCACTGATATCCAAGCATGCTGTCAGGGAAGGGATGTTTTAGTCTGCTCCCAGCAAACAAAGTATGTGGTGATATCAATTGATAAGAGCTGTGAAGAAACAGAGTAAAGTAAGAAGTTACACAGTAGTGGTGGGAATGCAGGAGATGCCCTCTTGTTCACGCACAGTAGCCACCATCTGGGCAGGTGACATTTGACAGAAACCTAAGAGATTCTGGAAGGTGTACTGCTCATTAATAGCGGAAAGTGTTCCAGGCAGAGGAAACAGCATCCTCATACCTGGTGTCATGTTTTTGAAGTGCCAGAAAGTCCATTCTGGTTAGAGCAGAGCAAGAGAAAGGGACAGTGTAGAAAAGACACAGGAGGGAAGGGGCCAGATCTTTTAGCACCTTGGAGATTATAAAACAGTCTTGGGCATTGACTCTAAGTAAGATGGAAGCCATTGGAGGCTATTGATCAAAGGAATGCAATGATCTGATTTAGGTAATAGCTGTGGCTTTCCTTGCTTGGTAAGATGAGATTGAGGGGCAAAGGATCCAGAGGTCACGAGAAGACTGCAGTGTTAGTCCAGGCAAGATCTGATGAACACTTGGATTGTGGTGGGAGCGGTCGCTGTGGTGAGGGGCACCCAGATTCTGGAGATGTGGTGGAAATAGAACTGACAGGATCTGGTGATGGATGGATGTGGGGTGTGAGAGAAAATGAGACATGAACCATGACTCCAAAGCGTTGGCTTCAATAGTAAAAAGACTGAGTTGCCATTTACTGAGATGAGGAAAACTGAAGGAGGAGCAAGTTAAGATTAGGGTCATATTGTGAATAGGCTTAAACTTGATAAAATATTTTAATATGTATTATCTCATTTCACCTTCACAACAGTTTTATTAACCGTATGATAATTACTAGTATTTCCACTTTACTTCTGAGAAATCTCACGGTAAAGACATTAGGTGACAATCAAAGATCACATGTCTAAGCAATCATTGAGCCAAAGCTTGATTACAAATATTCCAGTATGAGATCAATGTTCCTTTTTATAAATCATATAAATTACTATGGCCTCCCTAGGTAATAACTTTGAAATACTCAAACAAGTCATTTGTACCATAATATAATCTTGGTCAAACCAATTTTCGAGTGATTACATTGCATACCACTTGTTGCTATAATGAATTTCTTCATCTTTTAATGTGAAAACATGTGCAGATATTAGTTGTCAACACAAAAATACTTAAAATGCTAAATTTGGCAATTTGAAAAGTGGTTTGTAACTTTATGTACAAGAGAATATGTACCATAAAGTGTATAAGGTATTACTTTCTAAAAGTAATTTTGTTTCTAACCTGATTCCTGAATTCTCTCTCTCCCTCTTTTCCTTTTCCTTTCTTTTCTCCCTCCTTCCCTTTTCTTTCTTTCTCTTTTCTTTTCTTTCTCTTTCTTTCTTTCTCTTTTTCTCTTCTTCCTTTCTTTCTTTCTTCCTTCCTTCCTTTCTTCCTTTCTTCCTTCCTTCCTTCCTTCTCTCTCTCTTTCTCTATTTCTTCTTTTTTTTTCAAAGTGACCTGTGCATTCTAGGATTTCAGTTATGGTGTCTGCTCTTCTCTGGCATTCATCAGCCATGGAGAATTGACTAACTCCTGTATTTTCAAAGTCCATCTCACTTTTAAAACAGAAGGTTGGACTGATCATCTCCAAGGTGTTTAATACCTTTGAAACATATAAAAATGCAGGCTATAATTGGGCATGCAGGGTTTTTGACATAGATGGTCTAACACAATTGGGTGAATAATTATTTCATTAGCAAATAGAATTAGTAACGCCTATTTTAACTCAGAATAAATTTTTTAGACATATATTTTCCAATCGCATCAGAGGAAATTTATAGTTTTTACATTAACATTTTTAATTATTTTAATAAATCCTATTGTTAATTTGGTTTGCATATTACTCTCAAATTACAGACAACAGAGCATGTACATCAAGAATACAGATGCCTTTGACTAATAACACTTAGCCTAAGAGTGGTTTGGGAAGAAAAGCAAGCCTGTATTTTACCAGACACTAGTCAACTCAGTCATCCTACCTGATAGCATGTTTTATGCCAGAAATTGGTACTTTATAAACTTGAATATTTAAAGCAAAAGTGTAATCTAGGACCACAAGAGGAAGCAGGAGACAGACACTGCTGTATATATTTCTTTAGAGAGTAGATATAAACCAGGATACTTCACTAGGATTGTTACCCACACCACTGCCATGAACTTACATTTTGCAAGGAGAAATGTTTTCTTAAGGAAAACACAGTGTAAGAAGAATTTGTTTTTGAAACTACAGTTAAGATCGAAACCAGCCAACCTTATCTAAATTATGTTTTAGGAATAACAATAGATCTGCAAGATATCACTAAAGTGGACTGTCACCCACTTTTTCTTTTCAGTTTTCCGACTCTGCCAGCTATTGATTCCCATGGCTACTGCAGTTTATCTGCTTCCAGAGGCGTCATGAGTTATCCCTGAGCAACCAGAGTTTTATTCATCTCCTGTCTCTTCCTTCTCATATTTAAAATGTGTTTCTAGAGCCACGTTAGACCTCCTTGTACACATAGCTTATGATGTAATATGAACCCCCTTTATCAATTTTGCAAGCGTCTAAAGCTTTGTTCAATTCATATAAAGGCAAAGGTTCTATCATTACCTTTTCTTATTAAAGGTTCCAACAATCTTTGTACAGCTGGAGTTGTCTCCTCCACATACCCCGCACTTGTCATACTGCAGCTTTGAGCCGATGATGCTGTCACAGCCAGTTCTCACACACTTCCCCCGGACGCAGACAGAATTGCTGTACGGCCTACATTCAGTGCCGTCGGTCACCTGAATCATGGCAAACACATTAGCAGTGGGAAACATGTGCGTCAGTATTTGCTCCTTTGGTCAACTAGTAAGGTCTGATTTGTGATTTTTTGAGTTTGATGGGCATAGACAGTTCATTGAAAAAAGAAAAAAGCCAAAAAACATAGTTTCTGGAAGTATCTAACTGAAAAATCCTTGGCATATTGCCAGACAGCAGATTTCCGATAAGTCTAGGTTACACAGTTTCTCTCTTAAGCTTACCTCTGAATGTGTCAAGAGACACAAGGTACTTATCTTCGTTTTTGTATGTATAATACATTCTCATGATACTATCTTGGCTTTTTATGATAGAAAAAAGTGTTTTGGACTTAGGGTTTTGGACTATCATTTGTGTGCAGAACTGAATATGAGCAGGCTTGAGAATGCAAAGATCCTTCTTTGTTGCATAGTTGTTATGATAATGACAAATTAGAAAATCTAAACTTGCCATTCAAAACTATGTCATGGTTGGAGAGCATTCCCTATTGTGCGTTGAACTGTCAGACACTGAAATAGAGGCAACCAAATTAGTATAGAAAAAGGAGTCTGGAGAAGTTAGATGAATGGACTTACTGGAAGAGACTGAATATATTTTGAATAAAGGGATTAGTGTATAGTTTAAAAGCTAATTATAAAACTGTGTGTACATAGATTGTGGCTTGTGCATGTGAGTATAATATATATACACTCATATACATAAACAAGCCTGTAAATTCCATATGTATGTATATAGAAAACTCTTTATGCATGTCTGTATGTTGTGAATGTGTGTGTGTGTGAATTGAAGTAGAATATACTTCATCAGGTTAATAGCTCTGTAGATGGTGGTATTTTCAGGTGATTTTTATGTTTTACTTCTGTGTAATATTTTAAATGAAAATGCATTATTTTCTAATAAAACATGATATTTAAAAAATTACATAAATTGGACATTAGCTTATTTTTCAATAATATGTCATAAATATCTGAAGGCCAAGTTTCAGAGGTAATTTTTTTCTGAGACAGAGTCTAGCTCTCTTACCAGGCTGGAGTGCAGTGGCATGATCTCGGTTCACTGCAAGCTCTGCCTCACAGGTTCAAACGATTCTCCTGTCTCAGCCTCCTGAGTAGCTGGGATTACAGGCATGCACCACCACACCCAACTAATTTTTGTATTTTTAGTAGAGACGGGGTTTCATCGTGTGAAAGCCTGCCTCGGCTTCCCAAAGTGCTGGGGTTACAGGTGTGAGCCACTGCACCCAGCCATAGGTGATTTTAAATGTAGCAACTGTTTATAAATGTGTAAATTGCTGTATAACACTGACCATAAGAATAAAACTCTGCTATAGATTTAGAAAATGCTCACTTGTGAAAAATAAGTCACGTTCCATACACAAATATTGTAACGTACGTAACTAGAGGGATATTGATTCATATTAAGGGTTCTTGACTTATTCAAAAGCCTCAGGCAAAAGTATATGATCTTGAAACCCATCTCCATGGCTCATCAAAGGAATTCTTAAGTAAATCATAGAAAAATAGAAAAGGTTTTCTTACCTTAGAGTCTGCTTTACAATGGTGCTTAGGAAATACTAGTTGTTTTCATGGTTACTTTAAAGTTAAGGTCACACTTTGCCTTCCTTGACAGTGAGTTACACCTTTTAAATATAGCTTTTAAAACATTTACTTGTTCTGTTTATAAAACAATTTTTATTCATTGTGTAAAGTTTGAAAATATAGAAGTTATAGAGATGAAAATAAAAACCTTCCAAAATCTAACTGACCCCAAACTAATAGCTGTTTACATCTGGCATCCGCAGGCTTCATTCTACCAAATAATTTCCACCAGTACGCCTACTGCTTCTGCACAGTTGGTGTGTAGTTACCTTTGGAGAAAATACCACATAGTAGCCAGTGCCCTTGGCTCTGCAGGTCAGCTTGCACACATCCGCTGGCAGGACGCCTGCATATTTGGGAACCCATTCCACAAAAGTTTTGACTCCTTTTGCATCAGACTGATAGCCGTTTTTGGCCTCACACTGTTCATGACGAAATGATTTACCTAGAAAACAAACATGTTACAGTATTACTTGTCAGTTCTGAAACTTAGATATATTCTTGTGGGTTTAAATAGTTAATTTTAAGGGTAAGATGCAACTTTTTTTTTTTTTTTTGCACAGTTTCTTTACTCAACAGTACTGATGGATTTTACCCATACATAGAGTTCAAAATGGTGATTATTTATTCCAGTTCTCTGAATATTCTGTTGCTTATAATAATAACTTAAAAATCACATATATGGACAGGCATGGTGGTTCATGCCTGTAATCCCAGCACTTTGCGAGGTTGAGGAGGGCAGATCACGAGGTCAGGAGTTCGAGACCAGTCTGACCAACACAGTAAAACTCCATCTCTACTAAAAATACAATAAATAAATAAATAAATAAATAAATAAATAGCCAAGTGTGGTGGTGTGCACCTGTAATCCCAGCTACTCGGGAGGCTGAGGCAGCAGAACCGTGTGAACCCAGGAGGCGGAGGCTGCAGTGAGCCAAGATCGTGCCGTTGCACTCCAACCTGGGCAACAGTGTGAGACTCCGTCTCCAAAAAAAAAAAAAAATTCACATATGTGTTTGTTATTGATCTGCATATTGGTGGAACTGTGCAGTCTAAGATTAATATTATTTCCCCAGCTTCCTGTATTCATTATTGCTAGAATACAAATGACATGTAGCATGTGATGGTTGCTGACACTTGGGAGCAGCGTACCATTGGGCGGGCAGGGCATGAGACTGCAGGAGCGGTAGATGGCCCTCTTCCCTGTGCAGTAGCGTCCATTGTTTCTGGGTGCAGGGTTATTACAGTGACGATAGGCAAACTGCACTCCTCCTCCACATGAGCGAGAACACTGGCCCCAGGATCCCCAAGACCCCCAGTTGCCATGGCTTGATGTCTGAAATAGAAAATAGAAGATATTTCAACTCAGATGAGAGAAAAACAATCAAAATGTGCATTTGGAAATCACTTGCATTTAACGACAAAGTAGAAACTTTGTCACAGACATAGTTATATTTTCACTGAATTTAACATGATCATGCTTTGGAAATACAATACATTTCCAGTGTTAAGCAATCCATCTTTTCCACGACCCCCACTCCAGCACTAGAAGATCTGAAAGTGTCATCTTAAGTACTGAGCACACCACAAAGATTACCTCCTGGTTTCTATGGGCCATTGTAAATTATGTCTTCTGATTTGGTCCATCTCTGTTAGTATCACTGAACCATGGTAACTTTTTGTCCACTCTGATCTTGGATCTTTATTGAAACAATATAATGCTGAAGGATCTGCATGGCACTGGGCATTATTTAATTGTGTTTGCATCTGTTTAGCAGTAAAACTCTGCGGTCCCTTTGTTGACATCCCACATCCTGTCTGTGACCGACTCCATGACGTGCATAAATGTACCGGACCCAACGTGGTTTAATTCCTAATTAGATGTGACAGATACTGAAGTGCACTCATGCCATACATGCAGACACACCCCTTAGGGAAGGAAGAGCCCTTTTATGGCAACCTAAGTCTATTTCTCTGGAGACATTCCGGGAGGGAGCTTAGAGATTCTGAAAGGAAGAATCTGATCAGCTGCTTTGCTGAGGGAATCTGTGAATTGCCTCTGGCTGACTGTGTCAGGTTTTCTGATGGTGCATGGCTGGGTGATGCCCTGGAAAGATACAGGCAATGGGCACACGATAATTCTCTTCTAGGGACTTTGCAAATCTTGTGGGTTGAGAGCGAGCACATATTTTACTCAGGTCTTGAAAATTAACAGGGCAGTTGCTGATCTGAAGTGGACTGTGTATATGGTGGCAGATGTGTTTCCCCGGAGCAGCCATAAGTTACTTTAGCTCCTAAATTTAGATGAACTTATTGTCAAGGGGAAAAAAGTGACCATTTGGAGCTCACCAAATATGTACATGGACCACATGTATCAGCTCTGCTATTACCTCCTTACTGAATTTAAATACTTATATTCTGATAACTTTAGCAAGAGAAGTTTGAAAGTAAACTTTCCAAAGGCAATGAATAGGCTCCTGCCTGGAGTCTCAATTAGACAGAATCTGAGTTACACGAGTATTTGTTAAAAGATGTAAACTGCAAAGAAATCCCTGGTATCTGCATTTTCCCCAGTAAATCTCAGATCACTGAGACTGGCTACTGCGAGTAAAAGAAGCTGTAAATAAATCTCAAAATGAAAAGTTTTTAAATCAGAAAATAAAGCCTTCTGAGGACAGTGACCATATCCATCACAAGAATGCACTTCACTTCTTGGGCCTCCAGGCCCTGACTGATGAGAAAACCACTTACTGAATAATATTTTTTCTTGGTTTTGTCCACACATTTGCCCTGCAGGCAGATTCTCCCCTTTCCACAAGGCGTCCCTTCCACAGCAGGCAGTTTCTTGGTGAGACAGACCATCTGGCCCTGGCGTACCACGGCACACCACAGGCGAGCGCAGACATCCATGCCGGGACACACGGAGTACTCGGGCCCGAATGTCAGGTTGCACTGCTGAGTGGCATCATAGGTCTGTCCTGGGAGTTCTTCCGGGCCCAGGATCTGCTTTCGTGGTTGGTCCAGCAAACAGTTACCTACAAGAATATCTGAGATTGACCACGGCTCTGTGTTTAGGTTTCAAACCGCTAAAATCATGGATCTAAAAAATAAAATGCCCCGGCTGGTGTTGGAGCACGAGGCACCTACGAATCTGCAGTGTAATGCTCTGGAGAGGGACTCCATGGGGACAAGGCTAGGCGCCTCCTCGGACGCACGATACCCTCCAGGGTTCTCAGGAGTGATACGCTCCGGAGTGTCTGTGACAATACAGGTGAGGTTGGCAGGGGTGTGATGAAATAAAATGATTTTGTAATGATTACTTATGTAAATAGCCGTTGTGCTAAGGCACTAAACAAAATTGGATGGACCTAGAGGAAATCAGATGGTGAATTTTAATAATAATAATGATGATAATGAAACATGTACTACTTTGAGAAACAGAGTTTGCCTTTGGCACTCTATTTGTATAACCCATTATCCATTTCTAACTCACCCCTTCCCCATGTGCCTATCACGTCTCCTTTCCACTAATTCCACAAATAGTAGCCAAGCTGGATCCTCATTCATTCTTACAGTCACTCGACAAGCATTTGTTCAGCACCTACAATGTTCTAGAAAATACACTAGGTATCTGAAATACAGAAAAATGACCCAGATCTACCTTTGAAGGCCTTCCAATAAAGTCAAGGAGATAAAGTATTTCTCCCAGACTGATAAAAATTTTAATAAAAAGCTTTCAAGATTCACAGAACAAAGAAGCAGTGAAAAAAGAAAAAATAGTCTTTGATAATTTAGGATTAGGCTAGTCTTTATACTCTTCTCTTTGTACCTATTTAATGGAATTGGTGTTTGTTGAGTACTTGGAGCGTATCTGCTGAAACAAGGTAGGCATCTCATTGCATCATATATGAGGGTGTACAGGCAGAGGGGTGAGATGGGGAATCCATAGAAGCTGGAACATGGACAATGAGAATCCAAAATCTTAAATGTGCTTCCTTGCCCTCTCCTTCCCCTCCCTGCAAAAGCTTCCTTAAGAATCCCCGTCCAGTGAGTTAATATCATTAGTTTTCTTTTGTCACACACATGTGCATGCACATTTTCCATCTGTTTCTGTATTTTTCTGTTTACTTGATTTTAGGATTTACACAATTATTCTAATAGCAATTAAAAATAACAAATATTTGTTACACACACTATTCTCTGTTCTTTACACATATGAGCTCATTTAATCCTCACCACAACCCCATCAGGCAGATTCTAGTGCATATTTTATTTATGCTACAGATAAGGAAACTGAGGCCCACAAGAGGCAGACCAGTTACCCAGGGTCACACAGCTGTTATGGTTTCATGCTCGGAGCCTGCCCTCCTCTTCTGATGCCAGATGGCTTCTGTTAGCATGTGAGTAGCTGCCTGATTGTATTGCTGAAAGGCAGCCATGTGTAAGGATCCTTTAAGTGGTGGATATTGAGCTTAATGGAAGAAACACCCAGTCTGAAGTCTTACTCTGGTGAAACACTAAATGGCTGAATGCTCCTGGCTAAGTTAGCTAACCTCTCCTTAATTTATTTTCAAGATCTGCATAATGCTTCTCTTCTCACTGTGATACTGTAAATGTGAAATTATCTAACAAAGATATTAAGGGTGACCAGAAAAATACAAAGCAATGGTAGTTCTATCCCAGCATATTTCACAGTCTTTTAGATGTATTACAGTTACTCTTTTTATTCAACAAAAAAGTCATATTCAAATCCTTATGCACCACTGAGAAATAGAATATTCAGCACATTTTAAGTATACCATAAATTTTTAAGGACTACATTCAAATTTCTTCAAAGTGAATACCTTAGAATTTGTCAATCTGTGTTGGGGGCATTATATGAAAATGAATAAAGAGCAAAGTTCCTGTTTAACTTCTGAGCCAGAACGTTTGAAGAGGTAAAGCTTCTTAAGGCAAGCCAGGAAAAGCATTAAAAATAAGTATCCAGCCAAAGAGAACTTTGGGAGAAAAACACCAAGTTAAAAGAAAAACATCAACATCAGGTCAATAGGAAAGAATGATAGTAAAAGCTCACTAAAGCTTTGTTTATAAGACAGAGTGCGATGTGGGCTTCAGAACTCCATGAAAAACATTATCTTCATTGCAGAATCAGAAAAGAAGTACTGTGTAAACCAGGAGATGCTTGGCAGATTGCTGATGTTAGAAGACTGTCAACATATCTCTGAGTCTGCAAGAATGTTTTCCAATTCTTCAAAAGTGCTGTTTTAAGAAACTTGTTTTTTTTTTTTTTTTTTTTTGAGTTTTACTAAAAAGCACAGACCATAGGACTGGGTAACTAAATATTAGTTAGGAAGTCTTTATCATGTATGCATTCACATGGCATGGATCTACCTCATTTTTCTGGAGTCAAAATAACTCACCACCTGACTATGCATACACAGTCACTGACACCTGTTCTACCTCATTAGTAGATGACAAGTGAAAAGAAATGTGTAATGCAAACAATTTGAAATCAGCTTCCAATAAGGAGACTTCAAGATGTGGCATCTCTTTAAAAAGCTTAACTTAGAAGTATAAGTTTTAAAAATAACTAACACATTAGCTTTCTATTAAAAATAAGATATATCAGCTCTATAATTTTCCCTTAGAGGTCATACATGTGGAGATGACCTTTTCTTGCTTAAAATAAAATAACTTATTTCAGAATTGCAATTAATGTGTTATGCCAACATTCTCAGTACTAGGATTTGTAGCTGCATCAATTTCTGTTTATGCCAGAGTATATATGATTTCATTTTTACATTGAATTACGTCCTTTTGCAACAAAATAGGTACAAGCATCTCTACCAAATGACAGAATGATGCCAAGAAACAATAACAAAAATCAATACAGAGTCTAAGTCTGAATCTCACAGTATAAAATGTTTAAAATCTAAGTAATAACAGATTGGATATACATTTTTCTATGTTTAAAAAATGTATACGGTTTGGGGAAGGAGTAAAAAGGGAAACTGATCAACCTTTCAGTATCATTTCTAGTGACCTCTGGAAGCATCCAACCTACTGTTGATTTTTTTCTTAATCTGTTTTACTTTCATTCTCAACCACTTCTTCACATCTACTTCACATATTTTTTAATTCGTCGTAGTCTGAAATTTGATCTGGGCCTCGCTGTGAACATTTTGTGTTTGGTCTGTTCTACAAATTGGCAAGTTTCTTCGTCTCTCCTTCCATTCCTCTCTCTTTTCCTTCCTTCTTCCTTTCTTTCTTTTGTTTTAACATTGTGTATATGTAAATGGATAGACTATAAAATAAAGTCAGGCCGGCTGCGGTGGCTCATGCCTGTAATCCCAGCACTTTGGGAGGCCGAGGCGGGCGGATCACCTGAGGTCAGGAGTTCGCGACCAGCCTGGCCAACACAATGAAACCCTAACTCTACTAAAAATGCAAAAAATTAACTGGGCGTGGTGGTGGGCACCTGTAGTCCCAGCTACTTGAGAAGCTGAGGTAGAAGAATCACTTGAACCCCGGAGGCTGAGGTTGCAGTGAGCCAAGATCACGCCATTGCACTCCAGCCTGGGCAACAAAGAGCAAAATTACATCTCAAAAAAAAAAAAAGAAAAAGAAAAGAAAAAGAAATAAAGAAAAGAAAGTCAATAGAAATGTGTGCATATTGCATATATGTTTTACCATTCATGTTAAACTAAATGCTTACAATAAGGCAAAAAATAAAAAGTAAAATGCTGTGATTTGAGATGAACCAGTAAGAAAACGTGTTGGCAGAATTCCACTAACGGTGATGGAAGGAATGCCATGCCTCCAGGAAACGTAACAGAAAAATCTCTAGTTTTATGTATCTGACTTATAGTACTAAATAGTACTCATATTAATGGTGAACCAAAATTATCAGAGTGGTTGTCTTTTTGTTGTTGCTGTTGTTGTTTTTGATGGAGTCTAGCTCTGTTGCCCAGACTGGAGTGCAGTGGTACGATCTCGGCTCACTGCAACCTTCATCTCCCGGGTTCAAGCAATCCTCCTGCCTCAGCCTCCTGAGTAGCTGGGATTACAGGAGTGCGCCACCATGCCCAGCTGATTTTTGTATTTTTAGTAGAGACGGTGTTTCATCACGTTGGCCAGGCTGGTTTCAAACTCCTGACCTCAGGTGATCCGCCCACCTTGGCCTCCCAAAGTGCTGGGATTACAGGGCTTGAGCCACCATGCCTGGTCTCAAAGTTGTTGTTCTTTATTGTTTTCAATTTTTTATTCCCTATTTCTAGCACTGAAATTATTTCCACCTTCTCTTCCTTTTCAACACTCAGGTATGAAATTGAGCATGACCCAAATATTCATGATCAAGGAGAAATCAATTAATGTTCCTAATGAAACTCATCCAAAGAAGCCTAACACCACTGCTTACAATCTCCCTTTGCTTCCTCTCTTCATCTCACGACCCTTGGCCCTCTGCTTTTAGGTCTTTCCTTGAATGTCTAAGATTAAAATACAAATGGGTGCATTTGCCTGCTCTTTGATCACTCATTTTGGACCCAGTGATATAAGAATGCACAAGAGCACTTCAAAAAACCAGACAATTGCTGTCAACAAGCAGTTCACGGGGTCTGGGTGTGAAGCTGTTAGATGCATTAGGTATACTGTTTAGCAAATGTAATGGCAAGGAAATTAAATTAAAGATTCCCTGTGATAGAGGATAAAGGAATGTTTTTAAAAATATAAGTCACCGTGGCCTTAAACTATATGTCTTATTTGCACACTCTATTAAAGAGCATATTTAGTATGAAAATCAAGATACAACCATAGTGTTGGCTTTGAATTTTATTAACTCCACCTTAAAAACTGATGTTAAGCTCTCCTGGCTAGCTTTACAGTCTATACTTAACAGAAGATTCAGAGAACTGGTTTTCCAATATCATTTTATGTGCAAATTTCTGTGTTCAGTAAGTGGCTGTAAACTTAGCTCTTTACACTACATGACGAATTTTCAAAACCATCTATAGATTTTCCTTAGCAACCTATGTTGTGAGTGTTCTTGAGCTGTATCTACATAAGTGGTGGCCTTTCTCATCATCTGGCACCGTGGACTCAGGGATACAGCAGGCACAGCTATCTTTTCTGGACTCAAGGTTAGTAAGCATTTGAGAAAGGAAATTCAATAACCTGCTTTCACCGCACAATTTCTTTGCCAGTGCTTACCTTTATTTTTGAGGATCATACTCCTAGCCAGCTTGCCTAGAGCTAGCTTGTATAAACACTGCAGAATGTCTACAAGTATCTTGGCCAAGGTTGGGAGTAGGGGGGTCCCATGAGACATGGCTTCTCCTTTTCTGAATCACAAATCTGCAGACACAGTGACTTTAGAGTGAGCACACACTGGTTTTTCAACCATAACCTAATTGCTGCATATTTCTTGTTGGAGCTAAATCAGGAAACACTCAGTACTAATGAATTTACATTTGGCAGTGGACAAGTGCTACAAATGTCCAGCTACTTATGGCTAATAATTTTAAAAATAAATCAAATGCTTTGAATTTAATTTTACTCTCTGACCTCATTTCTCCAGTATTACTGAAGGTGAGAGGGGGAGGGATAAGATATTAGACATAAATGGAATTCCCATTTATAATGTACTCTTTAGGTACCATTAAAAAATTGTATATGTGTTGTGAGATTACCTGCTTAAAAAATAGCAATTGCTTTTCTGCTTTTATAGGGGCCACAGTTTAACTTTCCTAAATAATTGAAAATCATTTTTTTCTGTGTGTCAGTTACTGTATCATGCTGAAATATAGCGCTAACTTGAGGGACCGTGTTGGTGAGATAGGGGTTTTGACCTCTAGAAAATGGTACTAGACCACTGTGCATTTCATGTTCTCAGGCTGCTGTTTACAGCTTTTCTCTTATTGTCAAATAATATCACTTCTTGCTCTCAGATTACCTGTCTAAAGTCTCCCCACCCTCACCGCTCATGACTATTTTATTGCTTAAAAAATTGAGTGGCCTAGAAAATTAGAACAGAAAAATGGTAGAACTGTAAAATATGAATAAATGGGCTCTGAGTGGAAGCCTGCGTATCTTCCTACGGGTAAAGTTGAAAGGTTTTATAATAGAGTTTTGTGACATCGTTTAGTCTTCTAACAAAGATGCATCTGTTTGTTATTCTATCATCTTGGGCTTTGACTGTCTTCTTAGTTCTCTCCCATGCTCTTCAGTAGAAATGTTAGAACCTCAATCATCTCTAAAGTGGGTTTAGTAGTTTTTTTTTTTTTTTTTTTCTTTGAGACGGAGTCTCGCTCTGTCCTCCAGGCTGGAGTGCAGTGGTGTGACCTTGGCTCACTGCAAGCTCTGCCTCCCGGGTTCACGCCATTCTCCTGCCTCAGCCTCCGAGTAGCTGGGACTACAGATGCCCGCAACCAAGCCCGGCTAATTTTTTTGTATTTTTAGTGGAGACGGGGTTTCACTGTGTTAGCCAGGATGGTGTGGATCTCCTGACCTCGTGATCCGCCTGCCTCGGCCTCCCAAAGTGCTGGGATTACACGCGTGAGCCACCGCGCCCGGCCGGGTTTAGTAGTTTCTATGGTCACACTTTCACTTACATTGACTTAAGTCAGCTTTTTGGTTACAATTTAAAAGTTATTAAGTTATTTCAATTCATCTTTAAATAATAGCACTACAGGGAGTACCACTGTTTCAATTCTGAATCTGAGTATGCTCTTTTGAAACGAAATAAGATATAACTGAGCTTTGTCATTGTGCCACACTGCTTTTCTTTGGTTTTTGTTATTCTGAAATCACTTTATTCACGTTATAAGCTACTGATAAAATAGGATTATTTTTATCGAAACAAAAGGCTGCCTAACCAAACCAACATATTCAAAAGTGAGAAAGTCTAGATTGGAGGAAATAAATTAAATAAGTAAACTATAAGCATTTTCTGTTCAAGGAATTTTGGTAACTGAATTTATTTAATATATATGAGAAATTTAGATACTTTTTTATTAGTGCAAATGAATAGATCTATTTCTATTAAAAGTATGTTCTTAATTGTTTTCTCTCTTGAGTCCTTTGGAACAGAAACAGAGATATAAAAATATGTAAATTTGTTATAAAATCTTTAAAAAATCAGAGCACAGACTCCTTTAAATATAGAATTAATGTTAAAAAAATGAAGACAATGCTGAAAGCATATTTACTGCATAGAAATTAAGATCACAAATTCCATAAACATGAAATAAATGAATCATTTCAAAATTAGGAACAAAATTCTCCCCAGCATTGTAATTAGCTGACCTAATACTTGCACAGGGAAAAAAATTTGGTCTCATTTTAGCCATAAGTATTTGCTGCCTTAGCAACTAAATCCATTCATTTAGTGATTCAAGGTTTAGCTCAACTTCTTGGAATGTGTAACGTGTGATTTTGAAATAAAATATTAATGTTATTTTATTTTCAGAAAACCTGAAAAGAAGTAAAACAGAAAAGCGATATTATGAATGGAGACTTAAGATTCCACCCAAGAAGGACTTTATGAGACACTGACCTGATCAACACAGATAGGATGATAATAAGGTAACATTCACTTTAGGACTTTACGGGCATTAATCCACAATGTAAACTGAGCTAAACATAAAATTACCATTGTATTACTGGTCTAAAGAAAAAGTTTCATACACTAATTCTTATTGTTGTTTCCAAGTCTTTAAATATATTGAGATATTTTTTCAGCTAAAAAAGAACTTTTTTTTTTTCGTATTGAGATATATTTTAAACCAAGCTGGACCCAGATTGCTTTTCAAAATGAGACATAAAATATATAGTAATAGGCAGCTAAATCTTTACCTGTTCACCACTAATGGAGCAAGAATGAGTTAATGAACATATTTTGGCTCCATGGTATCAGAGAACTGTGCGGACTTTATGTCTGAAATAATTTGAATTTGTCAATTGTTCTGGTATTATGTAGCCACAATTCAAAACAATCAACATACCAAAAAGTTATGGGACATTAAGTCATAAACTTTGTGGAAGTGGGAAAAAGATAGTTTTCATAGATTATTCAACTTTGAACCCTATATAATGAGATAATTTTATAGAAAATTATTATGGTAAATAATTTCTGTCACATTCTATTTAACTACTGGTTTTAGAAACACAAATTTTGGCCGGGCGCGGTGGCTCAAGCCTGTAATCCCAGCACTTTGGGAGGCC
>NW_016803880.1:3632671-3654109 GCF_001698545.2 Rhinopithecus bieti | reverse complement strand
AAAAAAAAAAAAAAAAAAAAAAAAAAAAAAAAAAAAAAAAAAAAAAGAAACACAAATTTTAAGAGAACATAAAATAAATGAGAATATGTCCATTTCTGTAAGACAGGAAATTTCAGCTGCATAATGTCTGAAGATTTTTTACAATGCCAATGCATCTATCCTCCTGTGTTTTTATTATTTTAAAGTACTAAAGAATGCTAGGAAATTTGCAACAGCTTGTTTCAAAGATTACTTAGGGGTCGGAATTTAATTATTTCTAAAAATTGCAACTTCCTCAGTATTTTAATATAATTTATAGCACTAATCCTAGTCTTATAGAATTTAATAAAGTATGCTGTGCTCCTGAACTGTATTGAAAGGATAAAGCCAAGAGTTTCTTTTGAAGTTCTTAAAGTATTTTCCCATCATTGAGATTGCTTTTCTATTTCTGTTCTGCAGTTTTTACTCTGCTTTCAGGAGAATCTGCTATCAGGATAAAACCAAATTCTTCTAGTCAGTGCAAATCTAGAAAGCTTCCCCTTCTGGGTTTATGTTGCCATAAAGAGAATCCAGTAGAATTGTCACCTACACCTTAACTGCACCCCTATAATAGGCATGTAACAAATAATTCTGAGAGTCATATTAATAGCAGGGAAACCAAGATGTCTGCCAAAGTTCTCACAGGAAGCTAGTGGTAAAAGAAGGAATAAAAGCCAGACTTTCAGGGCACTAGCTAGGCATTCTGTGTGGTCTTCCACACTGCTTCTCCTTTGAACTTTTTCAATTCAAAAGCCAAAATACCATAGCTAAAATGCCACCAAGGATGTTGGCAGTACATAACCACATATGATCAATTTCCTTGGTCTTTCTTCTGACATTATCCAAACAACTATTGTCTTAGAGGGCAAGATGAATATTATGAGGATATAATGAAGTCAAACTCCTAAGAATCCCAAATTTTGTTTCTCAGCCTGTGTTCTAAATGATACATACCATGGCCATCATCCAGGAATTCTGTGACGGTGGCTGAAGTGCATTTGGACCAGGGCTTAGAGGCATCAATACTGGTAAGGATGGAAGACATTAAGCGCTTATCTTCTGTGGAACCAAAGGTCTCTTCACAGAATTTGGAATCGTCATGGGAGAGGCCAAGTAGATGTCCTAAGGGAGAGAATAGAGGAAGTGCAAATAATCCATGATTGTGTATTTCTTTTTTTCCATGACTATTATGCTAGGGCTTGACTTTTTTTCCTAACTGTAGATGAGTTCACTTTAACTGCTTTCTCACCCAGAGACGGGACCTCCAGGGAAATAACAGTTGCATGGAGTTAGTGTAGCTGTTGCTTTTGGTGAACATTTCGATGGAAACTGAAAAACTAAAGAGTAGATGTTCCCATAATTCATCTGGATCACATATGTTTAATGACATGTGGAAACAAAGCCTTATTTAGAATTAGAGTTTGCGAGACAATTGTGGGATTATGTCATAGCCCTCACCACATATCGTTTTGACTGTCTAATTTTCTGCCTTCTCTGATCAAGCCCCATGAGATCAAAGTGCATTTGCTCCCATATACTGCTGAAACCTCTGTATTGAACTTAGTGCTGTGCAAGTTGCAAACACTTAATAGATGGTTTTTGAATGTCAGTGACTTATTTTCTTAGTCAAGTAAATAGGTGGCTAATAAAAGGGAGGACTAGGGGAGACAAAGAAAGATAAGTGAAACGAGGAACTTTCCTGTTTCATGCAAAACTAAGCTTGCTTCATCCGTTCATTTCTTTTGGTGATATAGAGAATTATGAGTTTACTATTGTCACAAACTTACAGCTAATTTTGAAAACATACCCATTTACATTTTAAAATGTCTAAAAAACCAATAACATGGAGTTTGAGAGCTTGAAGAAAGGACGCCTGGGTTTCCCCAGTGATTGCTGTGATTGTTCAAAACCACTCAGCCAGGTAATATTTGTGCTTAAGCCTCTCAAACATGTTCTCTGCAGTTCCCGTCAAGCTAGATATTATTTTACAGAGCCCATAATCACATTCTTATAATCCAAGTAAATTGCTTTTTATTACATAAGATCAATTTTCATGCAGTCTAAGGATAAAATGATATTCCCCAACAAATTTACAATGCTATTTAAAACATCTAGGACAGCAGTGTGAGCAATTACATACTCTAAAAAGTAGACAGCAAATCATCCTAGAGTAGTGTTTTTAACAAAGCTTTCTAGAATCATACACAAACCACTAAAACAAATGCAGGAAACACTGTAGCAAATTGGCGACTACATTCTCCTTGGGTTCTTGAATACCAAAAGCAGAAAACTTTGGCCATTCTAGCAACAGAGTCCAGTGTGTACCAATAAAACCCAACAGAGATGAAATCTTTCACTTTAGATTCCGACTACTTTGGGCCAACTTGTTAAATCACCAACACCTCATAACAAAATTGTTCACTGAACAACTGATTGCTGTTATGGATGAAAATAAGTGGCTAGGGCTTGGTGACCTTCCAAGTCTCAACATTTTTATGTTATTTATTCAGATATTTACTTCAACAGTATTTACTAGGCTAACAAGTTTTCTCTGGGAAGTTCTCCCACCATCACTTAACATTTTGTTTGTTCAGTAGCATAAATGTGCATTATAGTCTCTACATAAAGTATGTCCCAACAGACTTGCAAAGGAAATTAGCAGGGGCTCATCTAATTTTTGAGTGGTTTATTGAGCTTTTCAAGAAACTCACAGCTTACAGAAAAAAAAAGAAAAGAAAAAGAAAACCAGAATCTTTCATTCATGTATTATTAGAAATGACTTACAGTTACTTAGTACATGAAATACTTGCTGATAATGCACTCTACACTTCCTGAACTTTTCCAAGATAGAAGATTTATCAGTTAACACTGAGGGATATGGGTGGAAATTTCACACTTGAGTTTTTTCCTCTGGCATAAGAGAGAAGAAAAGTATCCCCAAGTGACCTCTGCAACATAATATTTATTTGAATCCAGGTTTTATACTTAAAAACTGTGACTTATGCATTCTACTTCATATGATATTTATATTTATTTAATGGAGCAATTGTCTTTTCCTCCAAATCTATATAAATACATAGCACTTTCCATATGCCTTTTTATTATTGTATCAAGAGATTTTCACTTCATTTGGAGGGTAGATTTTAGAATTCTGATTTAAAATATAGGAAACATGGCAGACACGAAATTCACTTTCAGGGGCCTGGGAAAGTACCTACATTTTTTCTTTCAAACTGAGAGGTGAAGCATATAATTTTAAAGGGTTCAATTATGTAAGCAAGTCAATTTAATTTTTAAATATTTTGGCATCATTTATGAATCTTTTGGAATGCTCGTTAATATAATATTATGACTTTTATGCTCCCCAAATTCACTCATTTTACACTGAAACTTAACTGCCACTGAAGATGCATAAGAGAAATTATACTGGAAAAGACTGCCATTCAAGCATGAACGAACACATCTTCGTTTCACCTCAGCAAGGGGATGTGAATTTTGTAAGATCTCCAAAAGTTAGGCAGAAACAGACTGCTTAGAATCAACAGAAAGAGATGGACTCTTTTGAGGGCGAATGAACATTCTGTCCTCCATGAAGAAAGCCTGTCAGCTGTCTGGGAGAGGCATGCTCTCTCAAGGGCAGTGAGAGTCCTGCGCAATGTGAGGAACACTGAGGCACCCAAAGTAACCAGCAGCCAGTTCCAGTGTAGCTGGAACCAGGGCATGGCGAAAGAACCATGTGACTTCCCTTCAGGAGCTGGACAGAATATGAAAGGGAAGATCAATGTGAGGGATGTTTGGATGCTCTTCAGGAAAGACGTGACACACATTCTAAAGGCTGCAAACAGCCAAAGGAGTGGTATTTTCTAATTCGAGCCCTCCAATCAATTATGCTAAGACATTTACTGTTAGTTGAAATCAGCCTTGAAAAAGCAAAAGTATACAAAAGTATAAGCAATTTTAAAGGAGTACTCACAGTAAAGATGGCACGCTATGATACTAAAAGCTAACTTAACAGAGAAAATCCAGAATCCGGGGAATTTAAAATACAATGTCACAGCTGACAACTGTGTATTTCAAGTAGGGATTGTGAAGGGGAATTGGAAAAGCGAATAGCTTTGAAGACATCTGCCTTTTCAGGAAGAGGTTGTTCATAAATCATTCACAGAGATGTTTAAAATGAATGGTGTGGTTTGGAGATTAAGCATTTCTTGGACAAGCAGACCCCAGGAGCATTAGCAGCAGATAGGATTAGATATCCCTGTCCCAGAGAGTAAAACAGCACATGAAGAATATAAAAGAGTGTGGAGAAAATGTGTACAATGCCAAAAGTAACTTGTTGTTTACATCAAATCGTATTACATGATGAGTTTTTAAAGCAATACAGAGCAACAGAGTTAGTTGCGGGTGAGGTTTTCGAGGAGGCAGGGGATGAAATCAAGAAATCCACATAGAATGGCAATCCTTACCCTGGGAGAAGGGAAAGAGTTCTTTTTGGAGAGCCTGAGTGCTGCAAGGGAAGGGTGGGGAGGACGCAAAGCCATTTTGACAAAGATTTGAGAAAGCTCCCTCAGTAAAATAGGACGTGAAACTCCTAGCGAGACAAAAGGCAGAGGTGGGTTTAGAGGTAACTATCTGCTGTCAGGATTTAAAGCAGAGGTAGTGAAGTCTTGCTTTAGGGAAGAGTTAGCATTTGTGTTTAGGACCATTTATAATCAGCAGACATGCAAAAGATCGAAAAGCAGTGTGCCTGAGCAATTTTGTTTACAATACTATCTTTCTCAGCTATCCTTAATTTTTGATGATGTAATTGGAAGCTTTTCACCTGAAACTCTGAGGCAATTAAGGACCAAATACACTTGTGTAATAGATGCCCCTGTTAATGGCTTGTGTATTTATATGCTAAATAAGGTTTTAACTGGGTAGGGGAGACAGAAGCCAGAGTGAAATTCAGAGAATAATGCAACCGTCTAATCCACGAGTATTTTCCAAATGGTGCATGCCTCAGAACTGTATTTTGTTTTGTTTTGTTTTGAGATGGAGTTTCTCTCTTGTTGTCCAGGCGGGAGTGCAACGGCAAGATCTTAGCTCACTGCAATCTCCACCTCTGGGGTTCAAGCGATTCTCCTGCCTCAGCCTTCTGAGTAACTGGCATAACAGGTGCACACCACCATTCCCAGCTAACTTTTTGTATTTTCAGTAGAGACAGGGTTTCACCATGTTGGCCGGGCTGGTTTCGAACTCCTGATCTCAGCTGATCCACCCGTCTTGGCCTCCCAAAGTGCTGGGATTACAGGTGTGAGCCACCGCGCCCGGCCAGAACTGTATTTTGCTGTTTGAAATAATTAGTAAAAATTAAGGTGTAAATTGTGTTAGATGATGTTGACCTATTCTTAATAGATGTTAAATCATGTCTTAAATACAACAGTCATGCTGAGTGTCTGTCAGCAAGTAACACTAGAAAGGAGTTTATTTGAATTAATCTAAGAAAATAAATATAATGATAAATTATGTCAGAATAAAGTCTATAGCGCTGAGAGTTTGAGTTACGTTGTTAGCTCAGATATAGCAAACAAATTGTCACCTGATAACTTTCCTGGTATGAAAATCCTCTTTTTGAATTGGCAAAGGGGTGACATTTTGTAAAATAAATGTTATCTTTGATATTCCCAATACAGATTTAAAGAACACCTTGCTTTCTTAAATTCACAAGGGAATCTGGTGTTAGAAAATCTGTGATAATGTGTAGCCAGATGAAGACACATCATTTTAAAGGAAACTGTTGGTTCAGCTTCTTATTCAACCCAGGTATTACTGTACAACTAGGGCTGACTTATAACATTAACCTCAGGAAGGAAATTGTTTGTTTTTCTAAACTTTGGTCTGCAAATTAAACAGAATTTCAAGCTCTTGTCTCCTGATCCCAAACTGACCAATGGTCAAGGGGACACAGTACCACATCCTGAAAAAATGTCACAAGAAGCTCTGTAATGTGTTTATTTGGGGAAGCACTGCTCAGATGAAGCATCTGTTTCTTAATGAGGTCATGTTTTTACTTTACCTAATTTTCCAGCTGGGATTATGGAGGTGCAAGGTCTTGCCAGGGGTTGAAAAGTGAGTCAGCTGCTCACATGGGATCAGAAGCTAGAATCCTTGAAGAAGGGAAGCATGAGCTCCAATCATTGGATCATGCATGCTTATTCAAACACGAATCTTTACATAGATGTGATAAAACTCTTTGACTCCCATTTCAAAACATTAAACACGAATGGTAAGTGTGGTATCAATTATGTAATTTGGAAGGAAGAAACTCTAACTTTTTCACCCTATAACTAGCTGTGACAATATCCTTTTGAATCCATTTCAGAATTATAGCCTTTAAAGTAAAAACTGTCTAAAAAAACATTCTAGAAGGGTATAAACATCTTGAGTTCTGAAGCCAGATGGATTGGGTTTGAATCTCACTTTAGCAGTATATTAGTTGTTGACCTTAGACAGGTTTAGAAAGTACCCTGTGCGTTAGCTTCATTCTCTCTCTTGGGTGACCCACTAATGGTACTTACCTCATGGCATTTTGTAAGAATTAAATGATATAAAACATGCAAAGTGATTAGAATATGTGCTTGACATATATCAAAGGACCAGTGGTTGTCAGCTAACTTTATTGTCCCCATTGATATTCTGGGATTGTTATATACTTTTACTTATGAGTATTCTAGTAATCAGTGGTGTGTATGTATGTGTGTGTGTGTGTGTATATATATATATACACACACACACAGAGAGACAGAGAGAGAGAGAGAGCGAGAGAGAGAGACATGCTCTATTACCCAGGCTGGAGTGCAGTGGTGCTATCAAAGCCCCCTGCAGCCTCCATCTCCTGGGTTCAAATGATCCTTATACCTTCTGACTAGCTAGGACTACAGGTGTACGCCACCATCCTTGGCTATTTATTTATTTATTTTATTTTACTTTTTGTAGAGACAGGGTCTCACTATGATGCCAGGGCTTGTCTCAAACTGTTGGCATTACAAGCATGAGCCACCACACCAGCCAAAAAGCTTTGATATTACTAGACACTCTTTATGTGGGAGGCAAGAGGAAATTTCCTAAACATAAAACAAAACAAAACAAAAAACCACTCAGCAAGCGTGTGATAGATTTACTTTTTATGTCACCTTCGATTTGCTGGTTTCCACACATGTGGCAGACAATCTATAGGTTTCTCTCTAGAGAAACATGAATTGGGATTAAGTTTTTAAAAAACTGACAATAGACACAAAATATCCCAATATTGCTCAACATATAGCAAAAACTTATTCCCACATTTTATTTGGGGGCCAAGAAAGACATAGTGTGGCTTTGCTCCAAACTGCTTGTTGATTAAAGCAATGGGTTTGTGGGCAAATACCAAGTTTAATCCTAGTTTCCTTCTCACTTCACATCTTACAGCCAGCCTGGACATCTGATTCTGTGTATTTGGATTTGGTCTGTGGTGTTTCAAGAACCTCTGCAGCTTTTCAAAATATGGCCGTGTTTAATCTCATCATCTACAGAAGCAGAGTCACACACAGATCAGCACAACCAGGGAACACCTTTGAACCACACCAACACACAGGCGGCTTTGCTGTTGTGTCTCAACCACTTCCTAAGTCACAGCTGAATATTTGGTCTTAACTTTTTAAGTTGCCTGAGTTTAGCTTAGGAAGCACACTGGAGTCTTTCACAGTGGAGAGATTCACTTAGTGCGTTTTATAATTAACTACTATAAAGCAAAGTTTCAGCATGTTTGCAAATTATGGATTTCATTAGTCTAAATAAAATCAGATTATTCCTCCCAGCATATTAGAAGTTGGCCCAACATCAATAAAATTATTGTTTTTAAGAACCATGTGTGCAGCAGGTGAAATCTTTATTATTACAAGTCAATAATAAAAGTTTGACAAGTTAAAATATAAACTCAAAATGTAAACTTACATTAACTTGAAAACTTTCTGCAGTTCACATTTGGACTGTAAAGTGGCTGCAAACACATTCCTGCCTCCACTCAAGGAACATGGATGGAGACTGTGTTTTTGATAGTTTGAAGCGACTTTCTGAAATGCCTTAACAATTTAGCCAACATTTACATGCATATAACACAAGAAGGAAAGCACTTTATGACTGCCTATCCAGAGTCAATGTCAATCAATATCCATGTTCCAGAAGTCTGTATGGGCATCAGTTGATTAGTTACCTTCAAAATCTAGCAGCTTTTCTGAAAGAATTAGTAGAAAAAAAGAAGTGTTCTAGTTATCAAATGGTATATGAAAAGAGTAACTTTTCATAATTGTTCATTTTTAGCCTGTGTTCATTTTTAACCTGTAATCTAATGCCATGGATAGAAATGGTGTCAGATAGAAACTTTAGCTCCGCCTCTACTTACCTTATGTGTTAATTATCAAGATAAGTTTTTTTTTAGGTGGGGGGCTCACTCTGTCACCCAGGCTGGAGTGCAGTGGTGTAATCATAGCTCATTTTATCCTCTATCTCCTGGGCTCAAGCAATCCTCCCACCTCAGCCTTCCGAGTAGCTGGGACTACAGGCATGCACTACCATGCCCAGCTTTTTTTTTTTATAGAGACAGGGTCTCCCTATGTTGCCCAGGCTGTTCATGAACTAAAAGAAAATTTTGATTCTGTTTATTCACGCACAAAATAGATATGACTTTCTACTTTAAACCACTATGAGGAGAAAGAGGAAACAGTTGTGCACTTCCATGAAAACCTGTACATAGGTTAATGAAAGTGTAATTCTTGCTCAAATATATCCTTTTACTGCTTATAGAAGAAATGAAGTAGAAAAATTATGGGAACTGCCTGGGAATCTTCTCCTTGCTTGTGTTTTGAGCACAGTAACACATTCACACTGTTTGCATAAAGGAAATTACACATTTTGGAATGAGGCTAGAGCAAATTTAAAACCCTGGAAAACTGAGCATTCAAAATTTCATTTCCATCACCGTACTTTAACCATATACACAACTTCCGAATCTAGAAAGTCACAAATGTCTAGTAAAAAGGAAGGGGGATGGTGAAACCACATCTCTAATAAAAATACAAAAATTAGCCAGGTGCGGTGGCGGGTGCCTGTAATCCCAGCTGCTTGGGAGGCTGATGCAGGAAAATCTCTTGAACCTGGGAGGTGGAGATTGCAGTGAGCTGAGACTGCGCTGTTGCACTCCAGCCCGGGCAACAAGAGTGACACTCCGTCTCATAAACAAAAACAAAAATATAGGAAGAGGGAAGATTGCAGGAATTGAGAAGAATTAAAATTGAGAGCATGGTTAGCTCAGACTGAGAGCTTCACACAGCAATCCAAAGAATACAGCATTGGGAAACAAACCAGAAAGCTGCATTATCCAAGATCACACTGGCTGGAGGGGCAAGACTGTAATAATACACAGATGATCAGGAAATCTTTTGTCAGGCTATGTTTCCTAAATGTTGAAGGCTTATTTTTTTATAACACATGTCCATAATATTTAGGCAAAAAGTGAAATTAAAGAATAATAAAGACATTAGAAAAAACTGAATGAAAGTCAGATTCTTTTATGAAAGCAGAATTGAATCCATATTCCCCCACTTCCCGACCTTAAATAGCTCAGATTAGCCCATATGTAATACAAAAGGGAAGTTAAGTAGAGTGTGTTTGATTGGACAATGAATTACAGGGACTTCCAAAGAAATAAAGATGATCCAACCAAAAATTTTAGTGGGTGCAACGGCACAATCATATACCAAAGATTTAGGTTTGAGTTTTCATGTAGAAGTCCACCTTTCTTCTACATTGTTTCCTTGTATAACTATGTCTAATATTCTTGTACTATTGAGAAAAATTCTCACTGTGTGTGTACACACACATGTATATATTTAGTTTTAATATAACGTTTGTTCTTATCAGCATCTGGCTTCCTGCCTCTCAGACTGCTGCATCAGCCCTGTAACCCAAGATTGGCTTAGGAATTCAGGAGAGCTGGGAAAGGTGACCCTGCACGGCTCTTCCTTCCACCCTAGTTAACTTGAGGTCAAAGCAGCCCTGAAGAAGCTGTATTTATTGCCACAGTGTTTGTCTTACAGGGAAATCTCCCAGATGCAGTCAATGTGTGAAAACCAATCACTAGAAAGGAAAGAAACTGCCTTTCCTTTAAAGAATGTGGAATCTTTCCTTTTGAAGATCAGGATTTGGAGCCCATAATCCTTTGGATGGATGATGCCAACATTCAGCTCTGCTGCTTATTCCCCATAATTTCTCCACTTGACCTGTGACGAATCAGCTTCTGCCTTTCCAGGGATTTAGAACCTTTCTTATGGGACTCCTCTCACTCTGAATGATGGTGATTAATTACTAGTGTACTTTAAAAGTCTCCTCTATTTAATTATATCCTCCTGAGTATTTGGACTAATTCCTCTTAGTTTCCCGCTGCAGATCGGAACGTTGCCTTGAGCAAGTTTCATGTTTCTTTCTCCCGCTTACCCAAGCACATACATAGATATGTAATAAATATTGATTAAGGTTCCGTATTAGGCTGTGTTTTTATCAGTAAGGATTAATAGGCATAAATGAGAGACATAATCTCTGCCCTGGAGCCTAAGGGATGTGTTATAAAGACGCTTTCAGGCTGACCAGTTCTTCTAGTGCAGCTGAGAAGAGAGCCATGCCTCCTCATTAGCCCACCTTATAGGGAAGAAATGGAGACTCAAAGTATCTAAATCACTTGTCTGAGATAAAACAGAGAACCCAGAGACAGAGCTGGGACTCCACTCAGATCTTTGACTACTGAAGCCAAAGATGCTTAATCAATAAAACACTGAATTATTCTCAGGGATGCTATTGGATAGTTACTTACATTTAGGTTTTATGTTTGTGTTTTTCTGTTTAGGAGGTAAGAAACGTGTCAGGAACATTAACGCCATACTTAAGAATTGACATTTAACTACTGAATTCTGTTTTACCAGGGCAATATTGTGAATCATGCAATTACAAAGTACCTTGGATTAGAAGTTATTTAACTCCCCAAAGAAAACATAGCAGTTAGAAATGGGTGCTTTGTGAAAATACTCTCTGCCTATTAGGAATGTAAGAAAGTAGTTTTAATTCCCATTTAAAAGTTATAATTTTAACCTTAAAAATCAAAATCTGTTTAAATCAAAATCTTTTTTGCTATAGATGGCAAAAGGTACAATAATTATCAAACCATGCTTTGCTCCCAAAAAGGTGATGCTGAGTTGATACACACATTTAAAAAGGAAATAGCTAAATTTAGCTATTTAGCTAAAAAGCAAAACATAAGTATATGTGAATATAAACAACATTTACTATCTAAACTCTACCCAATTTACTCTCCAAAACAACTCCTTGAAATAGGCACTATTATCCCTATGTTTCAGATATGAAAACTGGAGCCCAGAGAGTTTAAATAATTAGACCAGTGTGACATAGGTAGAAAGTAATTTAGCAAAAATTGAGCTCATTTAGGACTAGATGTTGGAATTAGACAGAAAAAAAAAATTAGACACAAAAAATTGTGTCTAATTCCAACATCTAGTCCTAAATGTATTAAGCCAATTTCTCATACACTTAGTAACCTAGGTCAATAATTAGGAAGTACATATTCTTTATTTTGGGAATGTTTTTTAGCAATCAACTCAGTCCTGTATTTATAGATGTAGGATTTAGATGTGTTTCTTATAACAAACAAATTAGGTAAGTGACATTTTAAAGCAAACCCTGTTGAGTGGCATGCTTGGTTTCCTTTCCTTGCTATTAAGAACCAGACAGAAATATTTACCATAAGCCATTGATGAACTTTGGCAGGAGCCTACAATTACCACTGACAATGAAATAAAACACATTAAATTTCTGTGCAAACTGATTAGCCCTGGATGAATCAATACTGTCTCCAGTAACTTCTAAGAAGGACATCTCTGCATACCAAAGTTGCCTGTGACAAATTTCATCCAGGGGTCATTTAGGGATGCTTAAAAAGATAGTAAGAAGGCAGTAGCAGTAGTAAATTTCTCTTGAACTTTTGAATGACACTGTCAGAAGAAAACATCCACTGTGTTGCTGACTTTGCCTTCTCTCTTGCTCATATTAGCTAACCTTAAAAGTGCAAATATAAACAAATTTAATCCCCAATGGTACATCTGAACCAGGAGAAATTTGGAATTAATTGCCAAGTATTTTGGTTCCTGTTGCAGCTGTTACAAGTGTTTGATTTGGTGAGGGAAAAGAAAAGGCGCTGCATACCGATTTCGTGAGCCACAGTGAAAGCTGCGTGGAGGCCATCGTCTTCAATCACAGCACAGCTGCGCTCTGGAGAACATATGGTCCCAACGTCTGCCATTCCCAGGGTGTCACATGAATGATGTCCACATAAATCCTGCCCAGGAGAAAGAAAGAAATCATTAAAATCAATTTACATCCAGAAGGAGCCGCCACATAGAGCCACTTGCTTACCCCAAATGGCAACAGGGATATGTTTATGGTATCACCTGTTCCTCTCTGGAAAGGTTCCAAAGGCAAACTCAAGGCAGAGACTCTTCTAAACTGCTCTGGGACCCAGAAACACAGAAGGATAATGGAATTTAATTACATTTAAAAAGATGTCTTAGGATTGTAACTTGTCTGTTACAATAGCGCCCGCAGCCTTAACAAAGCTGTAATGCATATACGTCTCTGATCACTTTCCCATATGGTCATGCTTAGGAAGGTCCTAAAATTCTGATGGAAATTCATGCTAAATTTATCAAAATCTGGTCTCATAATTTGTTTTCTATTATAGGGGCAAACTGCAGCCAGATGTCTGCAACAGAGTACAAATTTATTAGAAATTTGGATAGAAAACTAAATTTTAATTCATAATTTGATGAAAGGTCATCTTTTACTCCCAAAATGAGCTGTAATTTCATAGGTTGTGTCTTCTGAAATCTATGTATTCTTACTCATAACATTTAATGTAGCATTTCTCAACCTGACCAACCTGCAGAAAATATATGTCATATATAAATTGTGTGTACATGAGTATATGCATTTTCTGGTAAAAAGTCATAGCTTTTCATAGATGTCATAGAATCTTTTAAGAGATTCTCAAATAGGAACATGATTCCACCCCACTAATGGTGAAAAATGATCAATTTAGATGAAAAGGACATCAACAAGCCTCTTGAGATATGAAACATAAAGAGAAAATATAAGTCTCAACTTTTTGACGTGACAGATTCATAATGATAAACTTTCCCTTTAAATGCTATTTGAGTATTAACGGCCATTAGCATTTCTTGTGCTTGACCACAATTTTCTATGAAAATTTACTAACAATGTGCCCATTTATATTCCCAAAGAGCAAGATCGTGTTTCTAGTAAGCCATAAGTTAGTAACAGCAAAAGGAAAAGTTTTTAAAATATATTAATTATTTTAAAAGGCAACTGTTTATTAGTTAAAATAATAAATGTTTCTATTATACAGCAATCATCTTTGTATGCCCAACTTCCATACTAACCAGCTTATATAGTAGGAACTCAGCAAATATTTGCTTCATTGAGTTGAATTGTCACCTACAGTCAGATACCTTAGAGTGCTCCCACATCTTTAATATGCTGTATGCTAGCAGGACCTCAGCAGGCTCCAGACAGCCAGTACAAGGCAGTGTGACTACATAACCAATGCTACATACTCAATGGAAACATATTCTTCTAACCCTTTCCTATCTTGCTGCATAAAAATCCAACCAAGCTGTATTCTCTTCTCTTACTACGTTCTCAGGTCCTTATTGTGTTCTGTTTAGTATGAGTTCCCAGCTAAGATAAGTTACAGTGTGGCCACCATGTTACTGTAGCTTTAGACAGTGGAAATCTCAGCCAAGTAGCCTTGGTTAATCATGTCAGAAAACCAACAGCCTTCCAAAGTTTCCTGTGTATCCTCACATGTCATCCCATGGGATGCCAAATTACAGTGGTTGAGAACAAATTAGTAGTTTTTCAAATTGAAACTGGAACACACTTTTGCATAATAATCAGTCTTTGAGATAATAATATAGCACAATACATTTTAAGCCCCTCCCCACAATCATTTCAGTATCTCTAGACCAAAAACCTAGGTCATGCCTTAAGGGAGTTGCTAGACACTGCAGGTTGTATCTGCACACATTTTTTTAAAACAAGATTTATGTTTACACCACAATTTGGGGTCATTATCTTTAAGTAATAAAATCCAAGAATTACATTTTCCCTTCTTACTCTTTATAAATAAGCCAGGATGAAGAGCCACAGCAAAGGGAAATAACCCTCCTGTTCTAGAGAGAGATTAAACTAGATTCTTAATATCTCTGTGTTTACTGCTAATCAATTGCTCATTAGAGGCCATCAACCCTCCTTGTCATCCTTGAATTGGATTAAATGCATTTGGCCTTTTGCCACGGAAATGTGGCAAAATTATGAACAGAAGCACTTGTTATTTTTTTAACCACACTGATTAAACTCCTTGACTACTCAGCCACACTATATATTTCTGTAGCTATAATTATGTAAACTGGCAACCTTTCCATTTCACTCACACAATTTCAAATCTTGGCAAACAGTTACAGTTTCAGCCTCAAGGCTTATAATGAACATCTGAATTTGTTTGTGAACGATGTTCATTTCAATGAATTAAAACGAATGTGCATCAAATTGTTAAGAATACAGCATATCACATTCATGTCTACTTTCTGGTGATGATGTCTAACAAAATTATAAGTGTAAACCTTATTTGAAGTTTATAGAATATTTCCTTAAATTCTTAAATTCTGAGCAGGAGTAAAGATATTGGCCAATAGCAGTACTATATACTATATATATATAGTATATATATATATATATATATATATATGGCAGAGACTCTTCTAAACTGCTCTGGTCCCCAGAAACACAGAAGGATAATGGAATTTAATTACATTTAAAAAAGATGTCTTAGGATTGTAACTTGTCTATTACAATAGCACCCGTAGCCTTAACATACATATGCTATTACATATGTGTATGTATACATATATGTGTGTGTGTAGATAGATAGATAGATAGATAGATAGATAGATAGATAATAGATAGAATCTAGACCTGGAAGCAGGAGATACTGGAGAGATGTGAATCACATACATACCATGTAAGAGGTAAATGAATTAAAAGTGCTGACAAAAGCTTATCTGCTTGTTCAGTGGAGATCTGAAGATAAATGATATCTTTGTCATATCAAATAAGGCTTGTTTTATGCAGGGTCAGTATCTTATCACCACTGTGTGGAGAGTAATGCAATGGAAGAGTGAGTAAAATATAAAGGTTGCAGAGATTTATCTAGTGGTTTTGTGGTATGGTGTTGGCCAGGATACAAGACTGAGACATCGTATCTAACTCAGAAGTGTATTCATGGTGGTCTGTACGACCAGCAGAGATTTGATAGGAAGGTCATTGCCACTGTGACCATTCACCGGGTATGAGCTTTTAGAAGACTGTAAATATGGCAAAGCTTGTGATTGATCACAGAATTCTGAAGCCGTAATAATACCCAAGACCTACTGGGCACTTCTTGGGGATGGGATTGGGGACAGGGAGCGGGTAAAGCACGCTGCGTTGAGAAGCAGATGCTCAGAAGATAGTGCGAACCTTGAAAATCCCAGTGGGCAGTACTGGGTGGTGAAAATGAACCAGTCAGACACAAACGTCCTAAGGTGGACAAATCACAGGAATCAGGATTTCTTGTCTTGACTGAGAGATTGTTTTTGCATGCAGTGCAAATACGCTGAGGGAGGGAGCCAGAGGCAACACAAATGCTGATACAGGTAGATACCATCACAGCTGCAGCAACAGCAGCTGAAATTAAGGAAGAACACCTTATATAGGAGTGAAATAATAGCAACTTCTGTTTCTATAGATCTTACCCCATGGTAAGGGCAAGCATGGAGCTCAAGGGAAGAGCATAAAAGAGAGTTTAACTAGATTTCAGATATCTACCCATCTGTCCACACAATTCTTATTGAAGAGATACTAGTGATAGAAGAATTAATCTGGTGTGGTACATGTTTTAGTCATAAGTATTACCTACACACACACACCCACACCCACACATACACACACACACACATACACACATGCATATTTGTTCTATGGATCTGATTCTTGAGGAGTCCTTTGCCTTTCTGGCAACCTATCCAGTAATCCCCAATAACAGGGGTTTTAATTTTAGACTTCAGCAGAGACTACATTAATTGGAACTGTTAGGCCAGCCATTACAATGACCCATTTTATACAATCTCTATCCTTGTCTCTTGATATACCTAAGGGATACCAAACACACAGAGCCCAGATGGGTTAGGGGCCCAGAGATCCAGATGTGTTTATTCCTAAAACAATTATTGTGTGCCTCCAATCTGCCAGACACTGTGGAAGTGCTGACACTGTGGTAAATAGACGAAATAAGATTTGATCCTGAGCTTTAAGGAACATCACGCTCTAAGGAGCAAAGCAGATATGTCAAGAGCAAAGCAAACTGTGACTTCCATTACGAACAGATTGTTGAGGGAGAACAGAAGAGGTATTGATGAACTCTCCTTGAGGGAATCAATAAAGGTGTCTCCACGGAAGTGAGTGGATCTGATAGCCTGGGAGGAAGGATACTCCGGCAAGAAAAGACTAGTGGAAACATAATGGAATGGGAAAAGGCAGAGTCTTTTTGGGAATGACAAGAAGTTTGTTTTGGCTGGAACACAGGATCTGTTGAGCAGAGGGCTAGCAGGGAAGTTGGAAAGAGAATCTGGGCCCAGAGTTCCAAGTCAGGAAGCTTTCTCTGACAACTGTGAGGTCAGAAGGGGAAGAAGAGATGGAACAAGTTGGAGACTGGGGGCGGGGGAGTAGATGCTTGACAGTCATTTTGGTAAACAGAAATGGAAGCTGGTTAGAGATAGTGAATGGAAGGTAGATTGCTTTTTAATTTAACGCTGTTAATAAGAAGCACTGTGTAAATCATTTACATGCTTTGAGACAAAGTTCCTTCATCATTAACATCAGGAGTTTGGTCCAGGTGATCTCTAGGATTTGTTCCAGCTACACATGTCTTGATATTAACTAAAAGCATTTCAATTTATAAAGAAATTAAAGCTCGGGGCATTAAATGCCTGAAATCTCAAGCTTGTCCATACTGAAGCTGAAATTCAAACCTATATCTAAACACTTAGAAGCCTGAACTTACTTCGCCATGGTTTTGTTAAATCATCACATGTTATTCTTGACATAATCTTATCTTTTGTATTCACAATCTGCACTTGGTTAAGCGAATTTCTTTTTTTCAGCAAATAAAGAATATCCTGGTTTTATCTCTATGCTATGTTGGAAAAACTAGATAATTTAGAGTTATATTAATATGTAAAATACACTGTGAAAGATATTCCCGAAAACAAGAAAATGGAAGCACTGGATAAGAAACCTGGTGACATCATGAATTCACCTCCTTTTTTCAGCTGTCACATCTAATTAGCCACTGTAAGTCACTGTAGTTGTCCTCTATGTCTCATTTTTTCCATTATTACTTCCTGCCTGAATTATCACCTGAGATTTCTAACTGGTCCCTTTTCCTCCTGTAACTTCCCTATCTATGTGCTCCAGTCAGTCACCTTCTTAGCACACAGATCTTACTAGATTCCTCCAGTCCTTCACCTCAGTCTTAGCCTGGCATTCAAAACCTTGCACAATACAGCCTCAGTCTTTCTGTCTGCCTCCATTGTACCTTCCTGCTCCATTCTGTCCACTATTTCATGCATGTCTCATGAACATTTTGGCCTCTGAAGCTCAGCCTAAGACATTCCTTCTGCTACAAAGAATTTTTACCCACATCCACCTCTTCCTAACATTTCTTGACCCAATATATGCCTCTCAATTCCTAATGCCACTGCATTAGTTTAGACCACCTTGAGCTTCCTCTAGAAGATTTCTGAAATAGCCTGCTCACCCAGGATCCAGTCCACTACTTAGACCAGAAGGCTCATTTCAGAACACACCTCTGATCATTGCTGTCTTCCTGCTAATGGTCTTTTCAATGATTGCCATTGCACTTAATTTACAGTTAAAACTTGTCAGCATGGTGGAGTAGACTGAATTGTGTCCTCTCAAAACTCCTCTATTTGGAGATAGGGCCTATAAGGAGGAAAATGAGGTTAAATGAGGTCATGAGGACAGGACTCTGATCAGATAGGATTAGTGTCCTTAGAAGAAGTGATACCCAAGAATGTTCACTCTCTGTTTCTACTTGCAGGCAGTGGAAAGGCTTAGTGAGAGCGTGGCCACTTACAAGGCAGGAAGACAGCCCTCACCAGAAATCAAATTGGCTGGAACCTTGGTGTTGGACTTTCCAGCCTCCAGAACTGTGAGAAGACATTGTTAAAGCCACCCATTTTACAATATTCTGTTAGAGTAGACTGAACAGACTAATAGACATAGTGTGTAGTTTTTTTTCCATAGTTGGGCTGTTATTATCCTCTCCAAACTAATCTATTACCATTCCCCATTGAACATGATGGTTTGCTGATGTCTGCAATGCCTATCTCCTCTTTATGTATCTGGCTAACTCTCACTCTTTCTGCAAAATTGAACTCATATGGAGTGGCAACCTTCTAATGCACTTCCATAATACCTGACAAATACATCTACTGCAAGAGTCATCATGCTGTACAGCAATGACCATTTCCCTGTCTGTTTCCAGGAATAGATTCTTAAGAAAGGGGTTACTTTTTAATCCCTCTCTGCCTATGAGGAGCGTATTAAAGGTCTGAATAAATTTGTGATAATGCTTTTAGTTTACAGAGTACTAGACAGGACTGTCTTCTCTGTCTGCCATTTGTTAGCTGTTACTCTAAGAAGTTTATCTTTGTTTCTCTTCACATGAATTCTGTCAAGATAATTATATGATGGTTGCAGGTTGTTGAAATGATTAATTTTAAAATAGTTTGTGGCCATGGATAGTACATAAGAAATGCCCAATAACAGCTGGCTGAATCTAAATCCAATCTATCAATCCTTTGAGGAGTAATTCAATTCTACATTTGCAATGAGACGTATATAAAGGTCCATAGGCAGAATTAACTATTACCTTCCTTTTCCTTTCACAGACTTTGTTCATATCTCAGCGTGGGAGTTATCAGAGTTTTCCTAACATTAGAGCGATTTCCACATGTATCTGTTTCCTCTCTGCCAGGGATATGCCTAGTGGGCAGGGAGCAGGTATTTCTATCTCGCTACCTAAAACTGCCTACATGAGTCTCACACATAGGAGGTACATATAGGCAGGTACTGCATAGATTTTAGATTTGCATAACATCCCTCACAGTTTATTGTAAAAATGTTAACTAGAGCTGCTTAGTCTGCTATAGTCTCCCCATTTCTGAGTTATTTATCCTTTTATTGATTAGGATTGACCTATAGGCTCTGATTCCTTGACAAGGGTTCACTTTTGACTTTAAATGAGATTTCAACTCAAATATGTGACTGAATTAGTCAGTCTAGGCAGCAAGCCAATAAGAAAAAGCACATTCCTCTCCCTCTTCCAAACTTCTGGTCTTCCTCTAGTGCCCCCTGTTGTTAGAATCAAGCCAGGAGCCACGTGGTAAAGGAGAAATGCCCTGTGTGGTGACCCGGCCCCAGCACTGTAAGGCAGAATGTAGAGAGTTTTAGCTGAGATAGTGATCTATCAACTGGCATCTTGATAGTTAATGAAAAGGAATTAGCTCTTTATACTGCACAATCTCTTAGTTGGTTCTATTTTAATTCAATGTTTCAATCTATGAAAGAGTCAGGGTTTTTGCTGCTTTCATGCAGGGGTGGAGGGATGTTAAACAATTTCCTATTTTGTTATCAAGCAGGTAGACTTTTGTTTCTAAAGGGCAAATGGTCTAAAAAAAAAAAAAAAAAAACTACTGTAAGAGTTTGTCTTTGAAGAAATTGTCTTAAAATAAAAGAGGACGTCCGGAACAAGGTAAGGATTCTGGAAAGCAAAGTTAAATCCTGGGGAGATTGGATTTCTACTGTTTGATGGCAGAAGTGGTGTGAATTCCAGCATTAGTGCCATTGCAGAATGAAAACAGCTTCTATGCCAGGAAATTGACTGGTGCTAACTCTCTCTAATTAGAATAGTACTGGAGTGCTGGGTACAGTCCTGACAGTGAAGTGTGTTCCTTTGATAAATGAGTTACTAGCTCTATTCTGTTGACTTCCAGATGCAACTTTCAAGGTGGCCTCAGCTAGTAAACAGAGGTAGAAAATATATCCTCATACATTCGCTTCATGCTTGAAAAACAAGCAATTTAGGAGAAGACATCTGGACCTAAATTTGAACAGGACTCAGAGCCCATCAAAACATGGATTTCATGGCTTGGCGTCTGGCTGCTAAGCAACGCACTTCTTACATTCAAAACAGAGTTGTAAAAGTAGAATCTTGGTGCCAACTCTGGGTATTTCTCATTGAAAAGGAAATAGCTCTGAAAGTTTTTCTTCGGGCCTTAAGATACCTGGTTTTCATGAGATGGAAGACCTCAGGTCATCTCTTCTCCAGCCTTCTTTTTTTTTTCATGCTCTGAAGTATTAGGCAGAGATTAACTTTGGATTGTGAAATACTCTCCAATGAATGCTGCATAAATGCCTTGAAATATTTTTTTCAGCCCCCTAATTAGTAACACTCTTTTAAATTGGGTGCATCTATTGAAAATACACACGCATTTCAAATATTTGCTTCCTGTGAAGTTAGATGTATATACTACAGGGCCAACCACAAATGAAATTTGCTTTCCTAAAAGTATGCTTCTGCTTGGCAAGGAGACCAGAGAGGGCCCATGTGAAATATTTTCCGTGTGTAGTCTAAGTTTGAAAAATGCATGTTCTTATAATACTGACAAAAATTAAGATGGGCCATTAATTTATTTGTCCCTTGCTTTTATCTGTTTAAAATAATGCTGTTAGGTTCCAGACTTTGGAAAAATAGGGACAGTTAACTATCCAAACAAAAAACAAATTCAGAAAAAGTAATCGACAAATCACTGAGAATCACTGAGTAGTTTCCTGTTTTCTGGGAAACAAATAGGAACAGTATGGGGCAGGAGGTAGAAAGTAACAGACCTTCTATTAATTTTATTTATTTTAAAATTATGAAATGTGGATTTGTATTTAAAAATGAAAGCGAACTACTAAAATGACCCACTCCTTGGCGCAATATGCTTACAAAAGTATTTCTTCCTCTTCCTTTAGAGAACCTCCTTCCATAAACTCTCCAAAGCCTCCTTCCTGGCATCCTCTTGTGATGTAGCAGAGCAAGGAACCCTAGATATGGAAAGTTGCTTACCAAAAAAAAAAAAAAAAAAAAAAAAA
>NW_016803880.1:3626201-3632172 GCF_001698545.2 Rhinopithecus bieti | reverse complement strand
AAAAAAAAAAAAAAGGAGCTTGGAAACCAAACAAGAAATGGATAGTTTTACAGAACTTTACTTTTCGCTTTGCAAGGAAGGCTACAAACGAATGTTCTACCGCTTCAAAGACTAATGTTGTGCAGAGGAATTAAAGGATGGCTTCCAGAAAATCACATCATGAGGAAAAAAATTTTTTCCATTGTGCACAGCACTGAGCACTGCCTGGCTCTCCCTAAACTGCCGCCCTCCAGCATCTTTGTTTACATGTGGTTTACATTAATGTCCACCCTATGAACCACAAGTGTTTCTCTAGTCCAAATTTATCAACACTTTTCCTTCATACCAGGGGTGCCTTAGTAAAAATAGAAGGATTAGGTAGTGAAGCTGTGTGATTCTAAAGTCTCCTGCAATCCATCATTTAATTTCCTATCCTTGTTCTATTTGCTTCATTTCATACCATGATTTTACATAATACTTCAAAGTTTGTGATCCTTTATTCTGGAAGGGTCTCAAACACTTAAAGAATGAGCTTTAGCAGTCAGTTCTTACCAGGCATTTAAGAAGCACAAGTTAAAACTGCCAATCAGAGTAGAGTTGTGACAACTGAGGCTTAGAACTATGCACAAGCCAGGCCCCAAACCAACCCAGACTTTTTGTGTAAATGTCACACTAACGTGGTGGTCAAATACTGTGTAAATAGATACTGCGTTCCTCCTAGAGCCTCTGAGCCTTAAGATCCATTTCTTTCCTTCCCCATGACCATCTTTCTTAAAAGGGGGAGATGCTGAGAAAACATTTCTTCCTCCTGTCTTGACTCTTCGCCCAGATCTTCTGCACTGGGGCTTCGGAAACATAGTCATCCAAAACCCAAACACGCAAACGGGATGTGACCCTCCCTAGGCGGCGGAGTTGGCCTAGGCAGTGCTTGCGACGCAATGGTACTGGTCGACTAAGCAAAGGAGCTGTTAAAGGAACCTCACAAGTTTGTCCTCTCATCTGATTGGGTCTCTATACCCTGCTGGCCCGCCCACATTCCTTCCTTCCCAGGAACTGAGATTCCAAGGTGGACATGTAAGAACTCCATTAGGAATCCAACCTGGAAAAAGAGTCCTTGACAAAGTTTTCTCATCCTTTGTGTAACACAAGGGATTCTAGTAAAAAGGTATGGACACTTATAAAAGAAGGTCATCGGATAACAGTGACTACCGTAAATGAACCATCCAGCCCTTTCCACTGGGTTGAACAAAGTTATATTTTATTTTCACTGGAAAGAAGACCCATGATCCCAAAGGCAACCTGTTTTCCTTTCTTTTCCCCATTTAACTGTATCATTTCCCCAAGAATCCTAGTGCCTTCTTATGTTTACGTTCCTATGCCACAGCCCCTCAGACTAGATGACATACAGCATTACTGAGTCTTCATCATTACCTAAGCAGGTCTTGTCATTTCAGGCAAAAATTTCTGCGGGGGCTAACCTGAATACAGGAGCAGAGTTGAAGGCTGGTTGGATTTCCTGCAAGAAGCAGTTAAACACATCCACAGCTGCAGGAGGTTTGAGGAAGCAGCAAAGCTACCAGCAAGATTCCCTTCCACCTACCTCCTAATCCCAGCACTGGGACCCCCGCATCCCGGCTGGACCTACCTCCCGAGTAAACAGGATAGCTGCGTCGTAGTGCTCCTCATGGTCATCTCCCAGCTGGTTGTGTTGGTGCTGCCACTTGCAAAAGTTCTTGAGTGTGGTGGCCGCGTTCTTGCTCACCTCTAAGCTCTTATCCTTGTCGCCTAGCACCACCACCTTCACCACGGCCAGGCGGATGTGGTTCTCGATGCTAGCATGGCTGTACAGCCTGTTGGCGATGGAGGCCAGGGTCAGCAGGTAATGCTGCAGGCCCCGGCCATACAACCGCGCCATGGACGCGTCAGCCACCAGAAGCAGCTCCACCTGGCGGGCCCGGGAGATGGAGCGGCGCCGCCGCCGCCACCACGTCTGCGGTCCTGGGCCCCCAGCGGGCGAGACAGCGGACTGGTCCAAGAGCTGCGAGGCCAGTGCTGCGCGTCCGCCCGGGTTGCTGTGCGCCGGAGGACGCTCGTGGGGCTCCGGTGTTGACGCGGGGGTCTCGCAGCTGGCGCGAGGCTGCAGGGCCTCGAAGCTGAAGCCCTCGCGGGTGTAGACGTGCAGGATCCGTGCGGACCCATCCCCGTACACGCGCCCCGTTTCCTCCTCCGCCCAGGGTCCGCGCAGCAGGGGCTTCAGGGTGTAGCGCGCGTGCTTGACCGCGAAGAAGCCGTCGAGACCCCCACAGAGGTCAAAGACAGCCAGAGAGCGGGGACTGCCGTCCACTGTGCCCCGATAGAAGCAGTGGCTCCGGTGGCGCCAGGGCGCACTCGTCCCGCCTCCTGCGGGCACGAAGCCAGCAGTGCTCACCGAACCATCTCGCTCCAGGTCCAAGAGGAACCTCCGGCCGCCCGCGTAGACGAGGTAGCCCACCTTGCCGCCGCCGGAGTAGAGTTGGTCGATGTTCTGCACGAGCCCCTTGCTCCTGCGCCGCTGCGCCAGGGGGTGCGGGTGGCCGGGAGGCTCGGTCCGCTCCTGCACCTCCTCCCCCTGCCGCCGGCGGGGCTGGGCGGCTGCTGCAGCAGTCGGAGGCTGCCCAGCTTTATCCTGGGCAGGTGCTGCGGCGGGGCCGGCCGCGGCCAGGGGCAGGCGGAACGCGCACAGCAGCAGGGACGCCCACCCGAGCAGCATAGTGCGCTGCCCACTGGGAGGGGCTGCGCGACTGGGACTTTATGGGTATTTGTTATTTGCTATGAAGTTAACGGGGCGGGGGATGGGGACACACACACACACTTGCTTGCAGGATTGAGTCAAGTGTCGAGGGAGGGGGGCCCGGCAGCAGCCCAGCCTGTCCCGGCTGCGGTGCCAGCGTGCGAACTTTTCTTTGTTGCTTGGGAAAATGTTTGGATTCGTGTTCCAGAAAGAAGAGGAGGAAAAAAAAAAAAAAAAGATATAAAAAAAAAAAGTCGGATAGTGGAGATTCAGCAAATACGGGAAAGGGAAAAAAACAAAAAGCAAAAAACCACCAAATGCAGGCACGATCGCTCTTCCAAGAAAAGTAAGGAAAGGTACCGCGCACCGGGTTGGCAACTGGTGCGCGCAGCCTCCCGCCCTCGCGCTGCGCTGGACAAGCCGGCTGCGGAGGTTCCAAGCTCCGGGGCCCACTTCCTTTCTTATTTTGTGGGTTTCCTTGGCTCTGCTGGGACCAGGAGGAAGGGAAGAAAGAGACGGGAAAAAGCCATAAAAATTAAAACAAAAATGCAGGGGGCAGCCTGAGGCGAGCTGGTGAAGCGGCGTGTCTGTGTCCCTTCGGCTGCGGTGTCTTCCTGCCCGCCGTCATCCCCAGTCGGCCGCTGCGAGCGCCGAGAGAAGCGCGAGCGCTGTGAAGATGCGAGGAGGTGGAACAATGAATTTATAGCGGCATGCCATCCTGCAATGGCAATTTCAACAATTCGTCACTGCACGCTGCCTCTTAAAGGGAGAGCTTCCCCCACCACTCCCACCCTTCCCAGACCGCGCCTAATCAGATGGGGGAGGGCAAAAGAGGAGGGTGATCGAGGAAAGGGAGACGAAGTAGGAGGAAGGGACTGGGACCCGGCGAGGTGGAAGGAGGGACGAGGGGAAAAAAAAAGTAATGGGGCAAGAAAAACAGATTTCCTTGGCCGCTTTTAAAGCCACAGTGGCTCCGGGTCTGTCTGATATTTCACAACCAATTGGGGTTGGCTAACCTTGGCTTACCTCATCTCCTGAACGGGTGTTTTGGTGTGTTTTTAAAGTTATTGAGACGTTTCAAGTCTCTCCCTGCCTCCTTCTTTCCTGCTTTCCTCGCCCTCGGTGGGAAGTTCCTGCCGCAAGTTTTTCCTCTTTGCACACCCGTGCGCTGTGACCTCGCAGACCGTGCAACTCCATCCACCAGCCAGAGCTTTTCAGCTTCCCATGCGTCCCCTACCCACCGCGTTCCCTTCGCTTCCTCCCCTCCGTCCCGGCACCCGGTTTCCTCCCTCCCCATTCTCCAGCCTCTTAGTGCTTTGACGCTCGCCGTATTCGGGCTCCGGGTGACTAACTTCTCCCGGCCACCAGCAGAGCGGTGAGCCCAGGGCGCTTCCTGGCGCTTCGCGGAACCTCGGGGCAACAACGCCCGCAGCTTGGGAACTCCGCAGCTTCGTGTGCAAACGGCGGGCTCCCAGCTTTCTCCAGCACGCCTTTCGTCAGGGTCCACAATCTGTCCCTTAATCCCAGCCCACTGGAACTTCCTTTGCTCTAAAAAGGCAGGGCGGGAAAGAGTTAACTCTTGAAGGGAATTCCGCTCATTTTTTTTTCCCCGAAAGATTTAAAAATTTTGCGCTCACACTTTTATTTTTTTGCTTAAATGATAATTTAATAATAAATTCCTATATCTGTTTTTGTCTCTTCTAAAGCAACCACTTATCGCCATAGGCCTTGACCTGCCTTCATTCTCAGAAATTCCTTTTAGAAGAAAAAGAATACTTTTGGCGGAAGGAAGATTGGTGCTTATTAGTACGCGGGTGGCATTATCACTGCTACTCATTTTCTCTGACCTCTTTGTTTCCTCTAATTATCATTCTAAGAAGGGAGAAGGAAAACCCCACGACTTATGGTTAGAAGATCTACCTTCTACTGTAGGGGTAAGAGCTCCCTCCATCCCCAAATTATTCTTCAGGCTAATTAACTAATGCATCAGTGAAAAATGAATGTGGTGTAATATGTACATTTCCATCTTTTTCTACGTTTAACTTTGGTGATGCTGGGGATAGCAGGGCGGGTGCCTTAATGGGGCCCCAAGCTGATCACTTTCTCTGGGACGGAAAGATCAGGGTCCAGGGCTGGATAGAGGTTCTTAGAGTGGCAATAATCCTCTGGAAGGAATTTCAGAATTGCCTGGCAACAATGCCTATTTCCCTGTGCCTGGAACACCCTCTGGAGTCTTGTGAGGAGCCAATGTAACATCTTGTTTTAACTTAGAAATTAAGAAATCATTGGGGCCTTAGGGACACCTAACAGCCCCTGATGGATTCTGAAATACATCAGGACCACGGAGGAATTTACTGTTGCTGAAGGTCATTGCTTTATAATTCCACAATGCCTCAGCCTCTCAGTGGCCAGTTGCCCCAGGCCAATGCTAACAGCTGGATGGGTCAGGATAGGAGGTTCCAGCCATATTCTCTATCTCACCAAGGCCTTTGAGCCTTGCGTTAACCCATTCTCTCTAGTGGTCTTTGCTTTGCACCTACAAATGGCAAACTTTATCTTTTAACCAGTTGCAGTGAAAACGGTCCAATATTTGGCACTAAGCACCATTTCTAATACAACCTTGATTCAATAAATTTAATCATTTCGTCATTGTTCATGTCAAAGAATCATTTTGATAGACAGGCATTTTAGGCGACAGTGGTTAAAATTTGTTAATTAAAATTATTTTCATTCACAAACAGATTTGTTATTTAGGATTTCAGGAAATTCCAACAGATTATCATTTCTTTGATGGTCTTGAACTCATAGCCTCCAGAGATTCTCCCACCTCAGCCTCCTGATTACCTGTGATTGCAGGCATGAGACACAGTGCCAGCTTGAATTTTCTTCTTAATGAAGCTTTTCTCCTCTTTCACAAGCACTGTGCTGAATCCTGAATCTGAATTTTATGCCTTTAAGTTTAATTACATAGTGACGTGTGTACTCAGTTTATGCAAATATTTAAAAATACGTGGGGAGAATAGGATAGACACAGATAAAGTTCCAAACATGAATATCAAGCACAGAATATTTACTAGAGCTACATATTCACAAGGAAATAAATACTAAATCTTATGAATGCAATGAGTAAATTCTTATATCTCAGAAAATTTCTACTTGGATATATATATATATATATATACACACACACACACACACACATATATATATATATAATTTTTT
>NW_016803880.1:3617455-3625784 GCF_001698545.2 Rhinopithecus bieti | reverse complement strand
TATATATATTTTAGAAAAGAACTTGGACACTTTAGAAACTTCATTTGGTAGTATTTTAAAAATATTACACTAGTGGATTAGGATGAGCTGCTATGTTGTGGAAAAAATTACTATCTGTCACTCTAAGGAGGTGATTTGCACTGGATAAAAGTAGCTGAACTTTTTATTTTTACAGTAGAAAGAAAAAAATATATTAGCAGTCATGTTTAGGTAGACTAATTGCTACTTATTCTAAGTAACAGTTTTACTTGCGCATATTTAATGAGAAATTTATACAGTATATGATCACAAATACCATTGATAGACGACTGTACATTTCCCAAAAGGAAGAAGGACTTACTACTCCAGAATGTTAGAATTTATCTTGGAGATCGGGTAGGGCAACTTCCTCCATCTAACAGTGAAAAGCTGAGACCTAGATGCCAAAATGGCTTGCCTGTGGATAAAAAGTCCAGTAGTGACTGAATGTCCTGAAACCTAAAACTCCCAACTCCTAATTTGGGCTCATTCTACAACACCTCTTACAACGTATCCAGCTTAACAAATATCTGTCAAGGTTCTACTGCAAAGTCCTTTATAAGGCTCTCTGGAGGCATGAGAAGATGAACAAGTCATGCGTAATGTTTGGAGGAAACTCACAGTTTAGAGATGGAGCCATTTGTATAATAGATGCACAGAAAACAAACTGGAAAATACAAATATAGAGGGAGAAAAAGCAAGAGAATTATTCCTGCAGGTGCTCTGAGCCCTGTATTTCCAATATAGCTCTACTCCACAGATTTGTATACTCTTGTAAGTAGTATTTTCTCAAATTTCCATTTGCTAAAGTGTCATTTCCTACCCCCACCCCAAACTATGATTTTAATGGTAAGAGTGAGGAAATATCTGACAGTAAAATATTCCCTTCCAGCCAAACACCTGCTCCCTACCTCCCATGTAGAAGAATTACAGTCTCGACTCTGCATTTTTCTTTCCCACATCAAGATCCCTATCCTAGGCCTGCTGAATTGGAAACCCTTTTAGTATCAGCCCCCTTGGTGGTAGCAGGGTGTGTGGATTCTGTGGGTAAGATCTCCACTACTAAGCTCCACTACTGCGTGGGACCATTAATGAATGCCTTAAAGACTCTGGGTGAACTTTTTCCTTTCATGACACTCGCTTTGCAAATTCTAGTTTTTAGAGGGCTTTGCTTCAAAACCAAAGGTTACACTTTGGGAGCAATTCTAGCTTTGATAAGAACTCTTCATTTTTAGAGGGTGACACTACACTTAAATAGCCCTTGTTCACTCCTTTCCCAGCTCTTTTCCCCCTGTCCATCCCCTCTGATATTTACAACGGCAGAACATGCATCCTGATGCACTAATGCGTGTATACCCAATCTCATATGCATTAGTACACACAACACATGTCAGCATGCATGTGTCACACACGTACTCACTTGAACTCACGTTTCCCTCTAGGCTGCACTGATGGCTTGCTAGAAATCCTAATTAGAGCTCAGATAATAGAAGAGGAGATCAAACCAATCATCCTCTGCCTTCACGAAGAAAACTTTCTAGAGACCTGTATTGTAGAGATTCTTTTATTTCCCCCCTCAGGAAACCTTCCTGAACGCCTGATAAAACTGGAAACCATCTTCTCTACTATCTGATTAGGACATATTACAAAACAATCTATCTATTGTGATGGATAACATATGCTTTAGAATCTGTTTTACTTAATATTATAGAAAATACATTTCTGGAAAAGCCAGATTTTCATTTTTTATACACAGTAATTTTATACTATATAGAAGTCTTCAAATGAATAATGTACATATTCATTAAATAATGTATTATTTAAGACATACAGGTGTTATCTGTAAAGTAAAACCGACAAGTCATTTTTTATGCTGACCAGCTGTGAAATGTTGTTTTAGCTTTTCTCACACAATTATGCACATATTACTTGCTTTTATGAGTTACTTGAGTTCTATTTTTTCTTTATTTTCCAAAAATCATCAAAATCAAAACTTACTAGAAACACATGGAAAATCAGGAATTTCCAGCAGAAGTAATTTGAAACATTTGAGGTTTTCTTTCCTTTCTTTCATAATGGCAAATTTCAAGCAAAGTTTTCAAATTACTTACTGAGTAGTAGCTGTAATTGTAGTAGGAGTTGTTTCTCGGTTCTATAATTGCATGTTTTTTTACAGTTAAGGTTGTATCTTAACATTGCCTTGCTCAAGCTCTAGAATATTACCATCTTCCTCAAAACTATTTGGTCTCTCCATGTTGAATATATTCTTCTGGTAAATAAGGCAAGAACTTGCAGTAAGTTCACACAAAGCTGATAAATATCAGTTGGTTACAGTCTCACCCCTGGCAAGTAGGGAAATGGAAACTGTAGCTTCTTGATAAATGTAATTATCTCCTACCCATGATGTTGGGGTCATTGCAAGTTGCTTATGTGGTCAGTGGAAGAAAATATACAGTATCTGTTTTCAGACTCTCCATACACTATCACATACCTCTCTCATACACACCTTTCCTAGTCAGGGACTAACAGGTGGAAGAGTAGTTACCTGTGTTACACTCCCAGACCTGGGTTCAAGTAAATACATTACAGTTTTTTCTCACTTTTTTATTTGACTTAGGAGATGTTGCTCTTCCTACATCTCTGCTTCTTACTGTTTTAAATCAAGTTGGAAACAGGAAGTGACAATGCACTGTCACTGGCTGAATGAAGATTTGACTCTAAGTCCCAGGAAGGAACCCTCTTCCAGGGACTCACCATCAACTCTCCCCCTTTTCTCCTTCCAGCTGACCCAACCTGGACCTGTTGGAAACTTCTGTTTCACCACTGTGTCGCAGGGTCCCAAATGCCCCAGGGTCCCAAAAAGATTGACACCTCTGACCTTTGAAAATATGAGCACATGAGCTTGAGGCGGCAGGAAAAGAGGAAGTGGGCTTTGACTGATTTACAGTTCGGGGAACTAACTCTTGCCCATCGCTTCTAGTGTGGTTCTTTCCAAGAGCCAGACTACCACTTTTGCTCCTCTCTTTTTCTCATTTCAGGACCCTCTTCCAATCCCTCTGTACCCTTTCCAGTTTATGTTCGTGATAAAACAAGACTCCCCCATCCTTCAAGGAGGTGGAACATCAGAATCTTTTCAGAATGGGGGTGGAGAGGAAAGGATTCAGTTGTGGGACCCTCATTTGTGAGACTCAAGCCCTTGTTCAAAATCATCTTCTCAGATAAATCCCCACCAGATCTGCCCAGAAAGTTTATCAGACCCTCGATGGCCCATGTCATTTTGGTTCCAAATGTTGCAGGTGAATTTTGAACGGCACCTGAAAAAGTTATTCTGACTTGTGACATATAATTCATTACCAATAGTTGGCTATAAATTACTAAATTTATATTTATAATTAACTATATAATCTCTAGCATGTTTTTTTGCACCTCAGACTCACATTTATTTCTGATAAGCATTAATCATATAAGCAATTATTTCATTCATCTATTAGCTTAGTAGGTGTCTTCCTTTCTTTTAGAAAATTCAATTGAGGAAAATGGTGCAGATTGAATCTAAGAAAGGTAGAGGCATTAACATAGGGAAACTGGCCAGTATGACACAGAGAAAGTCTCTTACGTATGTTATATATCTAAACTCCACAGAAGTTTCAGATAATCCATAAATAACTTGAACAAATTGCTGGTATTCAGAGCATTAAACAGCAAAGTAACCTGATTAGAGTCTCTGCTAGCTTCCAGCCAACCAGTTTACCTTCCAAAAAATGCAAAACAATGTCTTGAGATTATGAGATTTTTTTTCCCTCTTTTCTATCAAAAATTTCACTTTTGCTTTTGGTTGTTGGTGGGAGTCTAATGGTTGGGTCCCTCCTACATGGGTAAACTTTTGCATGCTAAGGATAATAATGTCTCAGAATTATTTTTGGCTAACGTCTCTTTCTTCTTTCCACATTCTTTTCTTTTCTTCCTCTTTTTCTTTCCGTCTTTGCCATAGAATGTATATTTTATGAAACCAGAGACCGTGCTTGTCTTCCTCACCATGGTATCTCCAGTTTCTAGTTCAGTAACTAGCAAATTGGAGGCATGCCTGGACACATGTAAAATATGCAAAACACATACGTTAACTATTTTAAAAAATTATATATGTGGGTGCTTACTGATATTTTTCCTGTTGCTCTTCGTTACCATCCTTTTTTCTAACAATAAAAGCACACCTTTCCAAGGAAAGTCAGTCTATGTGTTTGAATAAAGCTGACTGCTTTTCTTCAGATCCGGATACTGGATACCAAGCCTGACAAGTCAGAGTGCCCGTACATCTGGCCAGAGCTGATGGTTCAGGGAAGAGCTCTGCCCACTGGACATTTGCTCAAACCATTAGCCGAAAGCACTTTTTCTCTGGGATCAGAAAATCTAAGGATCACGTATTAAGAAGGGAAGTTGAACTGCTGTACCAAATACCTTTCAATTCTCAGTGGTTTCACATAAAGTGTATTCTTTGCTCCTGTCACTGTCCCTTGTGGGTTGATGGCCAGCACAGTAGTGATCCATGCAGTAGGAGCTCAAGCTTGCTCCATCCTCTAGTCCTTCCCCCTAGCTGCTTCCAAGGCTGATGCAGAAAGGGAAGAAAGAGAAAGAGACAGTAGAGAAGACACACTCTCCCTTGCTTGCCTCTTCCTGGAAGTAGCATACTTCTGGTCCATTGGCAGAAATATAGTCCATATGGCAGTAATAGCCTTATGACCCCACTCAGATGTAAAGATGGGAGTGGGAAGCTGAAAAATACAAACCAGTAGTGAGCCAAGAAGAATAAAGAGGGGGAACAACTAGCCAGTCTCTACTGGTTGCCATTTTATCTCAGAGATCCCACCCAAATGGGAAAAGTCTAAGAACAAAGTTGAACAGAGATGAGAAAGGGAGAAGGCAGGAGAAAGTAGAAAAGGGAGGAGAGAAAAAGGGGACGGTAAATAATCAGAATCCTCAAATCCAGTAATGTGAATAATATTCTTACTTTTGTTTAAGCAAGTTTAATTAGGGATTCTGTCACCTAAAGCAGAAATAACCTGCTTAATATACTACTTTGTCCTGACCATGTTATGTCTAGCCCCTAGCTCAGTCCTTTGCATATATTAGATAATCTAAATATTTTTGGTATCAAAGAGCATAAGAATGAATACTTAATATTAACAGATTGAGCTAAAACTGTGTGTAGTTATTGGTGTGATGTTAACTAACAAGCTTATCTCTTACATTATTCCTAAAAATTGTAGTCTCAGGTAACTAATAAGTGTGCAACATTTATTCTATTATTGTAGCTCCTGTTTTTCTGTTGTCACTTACCTATGAATGTCACTTACCTGCTGGTCTATGTAAAAATTGTCAATGCCTTTTTTCGGGGTGGGTATACTAAATATAAAATTTTTACATTCATAATTAATCAAAACCAAGATTTCCACAGTAATTCTATCATTCTAAGCTTGCTTAGTCTTACTAAATACCATAATTATCTGTAAAATCCTGGAATGTAAGGACATTAACCTTCCTCCAGTGTTTATTCTGAAGAAATGTTTGGCTAGCCTTCCTCATCTCAGTGCGTGACCTTGCAGTATAGAAAATCATGGCTCTTAAACAGTGAGAGCTAACTGCCTAGCTGAACATCATAACAAAATTATTCTACCAAACAACAAGGCGTGGAAGGAGAATATTCACTATGTTTTAACTTTCTGTATGGTTGAGCACACCTTGCGGAAACAAGCAGCCAAAATGCCTGAGTTTATGTCCTAGCCTAGGCACTATCTGGGATCCTGGGGAAGTTATTTAGATACTTTGTGTACTTTTTTCCTCATCTGCAAAAGAGTGACAGTTATAACACATGCCTCATGGGGTTTTTACGAAGGTGAGCAAGGTTAAGAATTTGAACATGTGTGAAATACCTAGTACATGGCAAATAAATAATAAATGTATTATTGTTATTTTAAATTACCCACTATAGCAGTTAAGGGTTTTAACTCTTTCATATTCACTTAAATTTTGTCTCAGAGATTACCTCTGGCATTGTTCTGATAGAAGTTTTTGGAAGAGAATCACTAAGGCTGTGAGGAATAAAGAAGTTTAAGACATTCCAGTTACTAAGACTGGAGAAAAGTCTGATGCAAGTAAGTGGAAAATCCAAAAAGGTGTATAAAGATGCACGACTTCTATGTGGACTACATATAGAGAAAAATTTTAAAAAGCAGTGCATCCTTTCCATTCATGTCCTTTTGTATTTATAGTCCCTGATAGTGTTAAAGCCATTTGTGTGCTTATTTTTCTGTTGCTCCTGTCACATGCCAGGCTGCCATCACACAGAGCATGAGGACTCCATCTACACATGCCTCCAGTGCCTAGCACAACATCGGACTTTACAGTTTTTTGACAAACATTGGCTTAATGATTTTCAATTAAATCAATCTCATGTAGTCCCATAGAGTCTAGGTGGGGAGAGAGAATATATATATAACATATATATATATATGTAATATTGGTTTAACTTAAAGAAAAAGAATTATAGCTTAAGAAAGTAATCATGACTATCTATAACTGAGTTTAATAGAAACTTTTGTGTTCTAGAGTTCCACACCTCAAAGAAAACTCAGGTAATGATATGGTTTGACTGTGCTCCATCCAAATCTTGAATTGTAATCCCCATGTGTGGAGGGAGGGACTTAGTGGGAGGTGATTGGATCATGGTGCAGTTTCCTTCATGCTGTTCTCTTGATAGTGAGTGAGTTCTCACAAGATCTGATGGTTTAGAAGTGTGTGCCTTCCTTTGCTGTTTCTCTCTCCTGCTGCCATGAAAGATGGGCCTTCTTGTGACTGCAAACTTGTGACTGCAAGTTTCCTTGAGGCCTCCCCAGCCATGTGGAACTGTGAGTCAATTAAACCTCTTTCCTTCATAAAATACCCAGTCTCAGGTAATATCTTTATAGCAGTGTGAGAACGGACTAATACAGGTAGTAACAAATGGTAATGATTGCTTTTAACTTGAGGGAAAAGTCAATGATTCTCATCTTTCCCATCACATAATGTAACATTTGACCCTTAGGATTAGTGTATACGGTATTCACATTTCAGTCTCTGAGTGGTTTCCTGAAGAACTTAGATAGCGCCTCCAGGCAGTTCATCCATTGCAGAATTCACTCATCAATAAATGCTTGGGAGAAGTTGTAAAATGGCCAAATGTGTTATTACACACAAAAAAACCACATCTGTGAGGTTCTGTTAAAATGAGGTTGAAGAGAGAGAGTCAAGAGTGCAAACATTTCAAGAAACTACAGTTGGTGAAGGCAAGTTGTAGGCAGCTAAACTAGGCATACCTATAGTAAATGTTACTTTTAGACTTCCAGAAATATTTTATAGTTTTTGCCACATGTGAGATCAACAAATGCATTGTTTGACTTACTGCCCCACATGTGTTCTTTTGACGGGAAGAAACTCATAGAAGAGAAATAATATGTTTAATAAAGAAAATACTGGCCTATGTTAGAAGAAAATACTTTCCCAAATATTCATCCATGAGATGGGTAAGAAAACACCAGGATTTATGGAAGCCAAGGATAAATTGACTCATCTACTTTTGTGGCAATGCAGCATATTTTGGGATTAAGACTCACTTGTTTTCCTGTTCTGCCATTTCCCAATATTAAGGAACTTGAATAGGAACTCGCTGAATGTTTATTGACATTCCATTAAAAAGAGCATAAGACACAGCCAAAATTTTTTTCCCTTCAAAAATGTCCACAAGTACGTTGAGCTAAGGTGGTATTTTAAAACATGTGGGTTCTCAATATTTTCTTGACATATCTGTAAGAGTAGGAGAGCATATTTTCTCTTTCTTTATATGTCTATTGACCAAGGAGAAATAAACTTCCATCCTCTAAAAAGCAGTGAATCTCAAATATTTTGGGACACTTTTATGCCTTTAAAACTCTCAAGGACCCCAGAACTTTAGTTTATGTAGGTTATATCTGCTAATATTTACCGCACTAGAAATTACAACTGAAAAAATAAATATTTGTTAATAACAACACCACAACTATTATATGCTAATGTAGGTAACACTTTTATGGCAAATAATTATATTCTCCAAACCCAAAAAGAATTAGTGAAACAAATCGTGTTGTTTGATATACTGACAAGTTTCTTTATAGAAGACAGCTGGATTCTAATAGCTTATCCCGTATTTAATCATTTTAACATCACATGTACTCTCCAGGAAACTCCACTGTAATATCTTTGTGTTGTTATAAGAACTTTTTTTTTTTTTTTTTTTTTTTTT
>NW_016803880.1:3600296-3617203 GCF_001698545.2 Rhinopithecus bieti | reverse complement strand
CTTGGGGCTCTCCTGAAAAAGCTTCACAAATCTTGCTCTGGAAACTCGCTACTCAAAACCAGCATCTGCATGACTTAGAGCTGGTTAGAAATGCAAAATTTCAGGCTAGACCCCAGACCTACTGGATTTGCATTTTCACAAAACTTCCAGGTAATTAGCTTATACATTAGTAAATAGAAGGATGCTGTTACTTTGTTTTCATCTCTTACTGACTTCTCCCCAGGGAAAAGTGGATCAACTTTTCCACTTTGGTGAAATGATTGGTGAAATGAAAAGGTAGACAAATGTTGGCCTACATTTCCCAGTGGAATGTAATTAATATGGCAAAAATCATTGAGCATGTGTGGCCTTTTTGTGTGTCCAGGTGGATGGAGGGTGGGATGGATCCTCTGTGCTTAAAGGTTCATGTAGCAGACCTGCTAAATGTCTTGCTCTTCCCATAGCAGGTCCCAAGGCTGACCAAGGAAGTCAGAAGGATAGAGAATCAAGTTAAAGCCATCCTTCAATTAAGCTTTACCGATTATATTTTGATCCGTATCCTGTTTCTAAGTTGGTTCAGAAAGGGAAAAGACTGTGATAATTTACTATTCCCACATATCTCTAAACCTAGCAAATGTCTTCTGCGCAATGCTTAGCCCAGTCAGTATGTGTACCCATTATATGTTGCTGCTGCTATTGGATGTAGAAAAATAGTCTAGAACTTAATATTGGTTCAATGATCCTTTTTCTTTTTTTCTGAGACAAGGTCTCACTCTATTACTCAGGCTGGAGTGCAGTGGTCCAATTACAGCTCACTGCAGCTTCAACCTCCTGAGCTCAAGTGATCCTCCCACCTTAGCCTCCAGAATAGCTGGGACTACAAGCAATGCCACCACATCTGCCTATTTTTTTTGCCTTGGACTCCCAATGTGCTGAGATTATAGTGTGAGCCATGGTACCCAGTCCAATTATTCTTTTACTTAGAAAAAAATAGACTGTAAATATTTTTACAAGATTAGATATGAACAGCTAGGATCCACAAAGCACATAAAGTTTATACTTTTACATCTAAGTTACAATTAAAAACATATAAACTTACGTTTTAAATGTATATTTATGCTTGTTTACATCCCTCTACTCAAACATGCAATGAATATGGGCAACATAAAATATGAAAAGAGAAAAATAGAAAAACGCATTCTCTAAAGCCTGTCTCTTTAGATCAGAAACAGAAACTCAAAGTTATGAGGTCAGAGGCTTTCTGGACTCTGTGATAAGCAGGCAGTGGCATCTAAGTGTTTGGCCCCTGCGTGCGAATAGAGACAAAAACAAACAAACGAACAAAAAAGGACTCTATCACAATAAATGGAGACCCGAAGTCTGTCTCATTACTTAAAGCTCAAACTTAAATCTTACCCCATCCCTAGATTGTATATAGTAGCAGGCTTAGGAAAATGGCAACTAACTGTTACCTGCAACAATGTTTTGTAGCAGGCTATGGTCCGGGTCAGTAACAACCAAGCTCAGAAACCATAAACTGAACCAAGAGACCTAGTAGACCAGTGAATACATCTGTGATATCCCTAGTGTCTCCTCTGGCAGGAGCACTGAAATCATGAAGTATTAGGCTGTTAGAGCTAATGACTGCTAAACAGAGATGGGTAAGTACAGAGGAAAACTTAAAAAAAAAAAAGTGCCCATCCGAGTGCACAAATGATATTACACAGAAGTCAAATGCTAAAATTACAGCCAACAAAATCCAAATCCAAAATATAAATATAATTTCAGTGGAGGTTGACAAAAATTTTAAGTAAAGTTTCTGAGGATGTTTGAAGAGATAAATGAAGAAATAAGTTGGATTAAAAAGAATAGAATATTAGGTAAAATTAAGGTAAAACAAAAAGTAAGAGGGCCCGGCATGGTGGCTCATGCCTGTAATATCCCAGCACTTTGGGAGGCCGAGATGGGCGGATCACGAGGTCAGGAGATCGAGGCCATCCTGGCTAACATGATGAACCTCGTCTCTACAAAAAATACAAAACATTAGCCAGGCATGGTGGCAGATGCCTGTAGTCCCAGCTACTTGGGAGGCTCAGGCAGGAGAATGGCGAGAACCCGGGAGGCGGAGCTTGTAGTGAGCCGAGACTGTGCCACTGCACTCCAGCCTGGGTGACAGGGTGAGACTCTGTCTCAAAAAATAAAAAAAAATTTAAAAACAGTAAGAAGAGGTATAAAAAGAAATAAAGTCGAAATCTTGAAAGTAAAAAAGTATATTTTAAAATATAAAACTCTTTTCATGGATTCCATAAATGGTGCATACAGTTGAAGGGAATTAGTGATTTGGAGGAAGGTACCTTCATCTAAAGTTCTTCATAATAGAGACACAAAAGGCCAGGTAAAAGGTGTATAGGTTGATAAAGAGGGTAACAACAGAATAAGGGATTGAAAGGAATGATGGAAAAGCAGTACACTAATAGAAAATACTTGATAATTTTCCAGAATTTGTTAGAAAAAAACTTCACTCTGAATGCAAAATGAATTAATAAAAAATAATTTTAATTTAGACTCATTGTGTTGAATTTTGCTAAGAAGAGGTATAATTCATTTATCTTAATGGCTTCTAGATTGAAGGGAAACCCAGATTAATACATTTTAGGCACATTTTGTTGTCAGCAAAAGTAGATAACAGAAAACAGTAGATTCATATCTTTAAATGACTGAAAATTTAAACTTAAATTTTATACCCAGCTATATTATTTTCAAAATGAAGACAAAATATTCTTTAAAATTGTTCAGAACTAAGAAATTTTACCATCAATTAGTAGGCCTTTATAAAGGAATTGTTAAAAAATAAAATTTAGCAAGAAGGAAGGTCAGCACAGAGGGAAGATGATGAATGCAAAATTGATAAAATATGTTGATAAATATATTGAATTTTGACATAGAGGTAAAACAGCCCAGCTTGTATGCTTTTTCTTATTTTGTTCAAGGTAATAAAATGGGAGAAATTATTATGAACTTTAATACAGAAGCTATCCTGAAAAAGCTTCTAATGGCCAAAGAGGGAACAATTTGAAGAGCAAAATAAATGATGTAGTATAGGATTGTAACTCAAAGCAAAAAGTAAAAAATAAACACCTATAAGTCCATGTTGATATGAACACATTATTAAACAAATAAAAGAAAGAAAAGATATAAATCTCCCATATAGAAGAATATTATACAACATGTTAACACTCCTTTTCTTAAGGAGTTGGAGCTTAGCTCTCTGTCCCTTGAAAATGGGTTACATTTAATAACTTGCTTCCAATGAATACAGTGTGGAAGGGGAGAAAAGTGTCTACAATAAAAAAAACCTGCCAACATCACCTTGCCAGGGGATTGAGATTAACTACATCACTGATAACTAATGTGGATAGTATGCACCCATCATATGATATGATGAAAATGACACTTCATCTCTACTGTCTTCCTTCGAAAAACCTTAGTCAAATCATGAGAAAACACATGGAGAAAATGAGGGGCTAATGCTGCTGGAAATTTAGGAAGGAATAAAAACAAAGGAGAGTTATGAGGGGCCCAGAAGGCTTTTTAATGAAATTGAAATGTAAATAAATGAAAATAAAATGAGGGAAAATGAAGGCTTGATTCAGACCCAAGTGGAGGGACTGAAAGGAACCAATTGGAAAGAACTAGTGAGCTTTTAAAGCTTTAATAATGAAAAGAGAAGAGACAGAAAATTGTCAAGTAATGTGTGGCAATATCCAGACAGGATTTAACTTTAATGTTAAAATGTGAAAACTACCCTGGACAAGTTGAAGGGAAAGAGAAATAGATTTTGTGGATGGTGATGCTATTTTGGAAAGTTTGGTTTTCTAAACCAAGTTTGAGTGCCTATACATGGGACAGAACTCAGGCTAAGTAGGTAGGATAAGGCTCCCTCGTTTATGATTTATACATGACATTGATGGGAAATGGTTCCCTTTTTTAATTTCTATTTTTTAAGCACAATCTATCATCTACAATGTTGTATAGAAGGCAAGTGTACATAATCTAAATATAGGGTGACCATATGTGTCTCGGATTCCAGATCTCAGTTTTCTCCAAAGAGGAGGCTTGGAAGAGAAGATTTTACCAGATACAGGTGTGGTAAGAGAGAATTCCTAGAAAGTACTGAAAGCAAGAGTTGAGGACTATGTACTTTGCATCAAAGAGATCACTCTTAAATGAGTTTTCTCGTGCTCTAATAAATTCAATGAGACGCTTGTCTTAACTACAGGTGGTTCCCACTTACAGCAATTTGACTTATAATGAGTCATAGGCTCTGTGCTCTGCCAGTTACTCAGAGCCCTGGCAGAAGGTCACACACAGCTACATCATTGGCACTGTCTTTTTTCTGACAGGCACCAATATTTAAGACCCTTTTGCCTAGATCCTTGACTTTGGATGACCTCTCGAGAGCCTTGCAGCTTCCTTGGTGTGGGTTCTCTTTGGTACTTGTTTTCAAACATTCTGTTAATAATCAATAATAACAATGTAGAATATATTGTATAAAGCTTTGCTACTTACCCTTGTGGACATGTTCTTTTATTCTGTGCTAACATCAACAGTCAAATGTCTATTGAGCACTTACTATGTGACAGTCACTATAGTAGTCACTTTAAATAGATGAGTGTATTTAATCCCTTAAGAGACCTATGAGGAGGACATTATTAATCGTATTTTGCTTAAAAATACTGATATGGCTTGGCTGTGTCCTCACCCAAATCTCATCTTGAAATTAGTTCCCCTAATCCCCACGTGTTGTGGGAGGAACCCAGCTGGTGGTAATTGAGTCATGGAGGCAGTTACCCCCATGCTGTTCTCGTGATAGTGAGTTAGTTCTTATGAGATCTGATGGTTTTATAAGAAGCTTTTCCCCCTTTTCTCAGCACTTTTCTCTCCTGCCACCATGTGAAGAAGGTGTTTCCTTCCTTTTCACCACGATTGTGAGTTTCCTGAGGCCTCCCCAACCATGAAGGACTGTGAGTCAATGAAACCTCTTTTCTTCATCAATTAAATTACCCAGTCTTGGGCAGTTCTTTTTTTTTTTTTGAGACGGGGTCTCACTGTCGTCCAGACTGGAGTGCAGTGGCATTGGGCAGTTCTTTATAGCAGCATGAGAAATGACTAATACAGGGAAATTTAGGTTTGAAAATGATGTCTGACTTGGGTAAAGGCAAAGAGTTGGTATGTAGGAGAGCTAGGACTAATATCTAAGTTTCTTGATTCCAAATACTGTTCCTTTTTTACTGTACAATTTTGCTTCCCCTCAGGAAGATCCTTTATTGTTAATTTTTAGCTACAAGTCCTTCTACCAGTTATACTTTCAATCACATTTGTGTCTTATTATTGCATTTGTTCAAGTATATTAGCTTCTATATATGTAAAAACCTTTATACTATATAGTGTATAAGTTTATGCTTTAATGACAAATAATTTTATAGAGAGGCTGTGATTATTTTATTTACAGATTGAGCATCAAGCTGTTGATTAGGAAATAATCCCTTATTACAACATTGTACCTGTAAGAAAACTAAAGTCAACTTGAGTCATTTCATTTATAGCTTGAGTAATTAGCTTTACATTCAAGCACTGTCTTAGAATGATCTAGGAAAAGAATAGAGGGCGAGGTCTGTGAAAGAGAAATATCTTCACTTTTGATTCTTGGATTTAGACAGTATGACATTAACTTGAAAGAGACTAAGACATCTAGCTGTTTTATTGTACTTTGAAGCTACCCTTATCAAGGACAACTCTTAATTTTGATGGGTTATCATTTCGAGGTGTGAGTGGGCTGTATTTTCAGGTGAGCTTACTGTTCACCAAAAATTCTCAGAGATTCTTATTACCTTGGTGAATTTTCATGGTCTAAGGTCTAGTCATTAGCCTTGAAGATAAGAAACTGGGTCTTTTATCTCCCCAGCTCACCCACTGTTTTTGTGCTGACAGCCCTCCTTGATATGCACTTTCTTTGGCATATTAAATTTGCTGATAAAGTCAGCAGCTCCTTTAGTCCTGGAAAACATTTTTATACTCTCTCATTTTGTATTGAGTTCAATAGTAGGGCCAGCAGGGAATAACCTTTTATCCTGGCCAGTAGTAAGATTTAATATATATAAACGTAGAAATGTATGTGCTTTTCCCTTTTGCCACCACTGAGTTATTTCTTTTAAAACCCTTAAAATATTTTCAAAAATAGAATAAATTACAAAAGAAATTGTTTATCTTAAAGATTCAGTGGTAAATTATGAGTTATCTAACATGGGAAAAAGTTGAGGAAAACATGGTAATTACCTAGAATAACACTTTAGTTGTTAAGCAATGATAGTTTTTACATATTTTTTCCAGCCTTCAATTTTATAATTTTGTTAATTGTATTTTTATCACCTAGAATTTTAAAAAATGCTAAGAGGCTTAAGGTGAAAAAATAATGTCCCCAGGCAACTCCAGACCCACTAGTTTTATTCCTCAGAAGCAACATTTCCATTTTCAAAGTGCTTTAGCCCTTTCTTTTGATATTTATTTTCATATTATAGGGTGTATATTTATAATGCTCTTTCTTGATTTATCAGTTTTAGTCATCACCCAGTTACTTCTCACGGTAGCCAAAGTCTGATCTTATATACCCTTCCCGCTCATTTCTTTTCCCTATATATACCCAACATAGATAAATAAAAATTTTGGAAAAAAAATAGTAGTTTGCAGAAGTCCTGTTTTTGCAATAACAGGGAGCAAGGGTATTGGCTGAGAGTGAAGAAAATTCGAGGTCTGAGGTGAGAGGAGAATAAGAGGAAGGATAGTCTGGGAGTAACGGAATAAATTGGTTAATGATTCATTTCAGTATGTTCTTGAGAAAGACAATTAATACCTGTGATCAATCTCATATGATTAAAGAACAGCAAAAATCATAAAGAATTTATTCATAAAACATGCATATAATTCAATGTTATGAGTTTTTATTTAGCTTGAATATGATGGTCAATTGTATACCATGGTTAAAAACAAATAAAGGCACTTTGAATTCCAAAGATGTAACATCTCTAGTTGAAGTGTGTATGTACTCTCTTAGCTACCTGCTTTAAACCAAAGACAATACCTATAAAATATGCTAAACTTTCATTATAATAGAAAAAAATGTTCCCCAAAGAACTAAATCTTGGTCAAAACAAACAAAAATGTGTTGATTATTTAGGGTTTTTAAGCAGCATGTTTATGAGGTAGCTTGTTTTGCTAGGAATAGCATGACTTTGGGGTTGAAGAGTCTCATGTTTGGTTTGAATCTCAATTCTGCCAGTAAAATTCTTCATCTATTAAAATATCTAAAATAATATTTTTGTCATTTATTAAAATGAGAAAATTACCAGTTTTCATATTTATTACAATAAGAGTTCCTTTGCTGCAATGTTGGGTGGAGTAGAAGTCATTTTTACATTAGTACCCAGTACATTGTAGGCCTTTGATAATTAGAAATTGCTCTGCCATAGAATTACACCATAGCAATTCTATGGAGTATCCATTGGAGGAAATGCATATGGCATGCTATCTGTATTTAAATCCAAAGCATTTCAGAGTCAATCAATCATTAAAAGGTTACATTTTTCATTTCTGTTCAAGGCAATATTAACATTGGTATTGTTAACTGATTTACAACTTATTTTAACAATTTCACATTTTTCACTTCCATGTTTACCATCCTCCTGAGTCCAGACTACAACCTCTTCACCCACTCTCTCTCCTTTCCATGCTGCCTGCCAAGTCAGAAAACAAAACAAGACACAACAAAAAAACACTAAAGTTTAACACTTCGAGAGTGACTTGTTTTTCTCCTCACCCTCCTTGTATTGCTTGACCTCCTTCTGGTCCTGGAATCACTCCAAGCTGAACAACAGTAACCCAGAGCTCGGACAAAGTAGGTAGATAGAAATATTTATCAAGTGAATGGATGAATTGTACAAAGAGCCAACAAGTCCCCCCTATCATTCTTTTTTCAGTTAATGACATTAGTATTCATTCATCTGCTGAATTAAGCAGCCTTGGATTCCTTCTCATTCCTGACATATAATTGATCAGCAAGTCCTGGCTGTTTTATTCTTTCTGTCACCTCTGTCTTATAATCTCCCCTGGGGTGTTGCCATTGGTTTTTTAACTGGTCTCCTGGTCTCTGTCTGACCCCACACTAGTTTCTTCTCTATATGTCTTCTTCTAAGGTGAACACTATAACGTCTAAACAAAATCATATCTCATGAACCCCTATTGGCTTACTGCATTAAAGATCTTGAGGGTTCCCCATTTCTTACATATAAGTCCAACTTCCTTAGGACCACACAAAAAGTCATCTACAATAAGATCCCAGATTACCTCTTAAGCTTCACTACTAGCCTTCCTTTCGCTTATCCCCTACTCCACTCAAATAGGATCCTGTTCCACACTGTGAACATCAAATACTATTTCATTGCCTCTGCACCTTTGTACTTTCTGTCTAATCATCTTCTTTCTCTTACTTATCTGGATAAGATGAATTTATTCTGCAAGTACAGCTGAAAAAAATTTTGTGACATGACCTTGACTCAAGGAGAAAGCAGCCTTTCCTTTTTTGTACACTGTTGTTTTTGTAAAGGATTTTAATTATTTCTGACATGTCTCTGAACCCTACAAGGCTGTGATAATCTCTGTGAAGGGATTCCTTTCTTTTCTTTGTGCCTGTATTAATTTTCCATGTCTTCTTTAACAAATTATCACGTACTTGATGGCTTTTAAAAAAAAAAAGAAATTTGTTCTCTTCTAGTACTGGAGGCCAAGCATTCAAAATTAGTATCTTTAGGCCAACAGCAAGTCATCAGCAGGGCTATGCTCCCTCAGGAGGCTTCGGGGCAGAATCTAACAAATATTCCTTCTCTTCCTGGTGGTTACAGGCACCTCTTGACTTGTAGCTGCATCAATCCATTATTTCCCTTCACAGTCACATTGCCTTCTCTTGTCATATCTTTCTCTGTCTCCTTATGAGGATGCACGTGATGGTATTTAGGACCCAAACAAATAATCTAGGATAATCTCTTTATCTCAAGACCCTTAAATTAATACATTGCAAGTACCTTCCCTCCTACCCCCACACCAAATAAGGCAACATTTACAGGTTCTTGATTCCTTTGAGGACCACCATTCAATCTACTAGTTTATCCTCTGGCCTCCAAAGTTTGATGTCCATCTCACATGCAAAATACACTCAAACCATTTCATCATTTCAAAAAGTCTCAACCTGTTACAGCATCAACTCAAGCCCAAAATTTCATTTAAACATATCTGATTAAAAGCACAAACCTCATCACCTTAATCATCTAAATCAGGAATAGATGAGACTGTGGGTATAATTCAACCAAAGACAAAAAACCTCACCATCTGTGGACCTGTAAAACTAGAAAGCAAGTTATCTATTCATAAAATACAATGGTGAGACAGACAGTATAAAAGTTATAGAAATTCCCTTCCCAAAAAGGAGACAATGGAAGGAAGAAAGGGGTTACTGATTCCAAGCAACTTTGAAATCCAGCGGGACAAATTATGTTGGGTTTCAAAACCTGGGAATTATTGTCAGTGGCTCAAGGCCCTGGCCTCTGCTTTCGAAGTTGTGCTTGCTTTTTATTGAAGGGTAATGCATGCCTGAAACTGAGTAGTTTCAGCGTCCTGTTATCTGCTTCTAGAGTTTTGGAAGTCTCACAATCTTCTTGCCTGTCTCTGTCACTTTCAAGACAAGCTCATAGTGTTTTTGCTGCAATAACACTCTCAAAAATGTTGTGGCTTTCCTGTGTATGTTATGGAATTCCTTCTGTTAGACCAAAGGATCCTCCAAAGAACTTTCCTAGTTAATCCTGTCTCTGTTTTTGTCTTCTGCTGAGATGACCTGGGAGATCCATGAGTCACATGCCTAATCTCCTTAGTACCAACAAAAGGTTGTCCAGCCACACTTTTGATCTTCTATCCACAGCACTCTTTCCTAATGAGTGAATCTCCAAATTTTAGGATTTTTGTTTCCAATCTGGATAGGCTGAGAATTTACCCAGTTATTAAATGCAGATTATTTTTTCCTTAATGGTTCTTTTTTTTCACTTTACCTCTTTCCACCCTCATTTTACTATAAGCAGAAAGAAGCAATTGAGCTGTACTTTCAACATTTTGCTTGGAATTTCCTCAGTTATATATCCAAATTCATTGCTTACAAGTCTTGCTTTCCACACAACTATAGGGTACAATTCAGTTAACAAGGTGCCACTGTATAACAAGAAGTACCTTTCCTCCAGTTTCCAATAACATGTTCTTCATTTTTTCTGAATCTTACCAGAAAGATAAGAGATGGGGTCTCACTATGTTGCCCAGACTGGTCTTGAATCCTGGGTTCAAGTAGTCCTCCTGCCTTGGCCTCCCAAAGTGTTAGAATTACAGGCATGAGTCATGATGGCTAGCATAATTACAGATGTTAATCACATCTACAAAATGCCTTTATAACAACACCTACATCTGTTTGATTGACTAACTGGAGACTGGGGATTGTAGTCAAGTTGACACATAAAACTGTCACAGTATTCTAGTGGATAGGACAGGTTCTGGTACATCGTAGGCCTTCGCTTTATTTATGCTAAACAAATAAATAAGTGATGTCCCATTTTATAATCTATACTTCTGCTACACTTGACTCTCTGTGGAGCTTGAATTCTATGGTTAGTTTCTTAAAAAATGCCATTGTGAACACATTTGGCCATTCCCCAAAAAGGGGTCAGCCCTACTGTGCATTTTTATCACCCCTGATCATAGGTAGTAGACACAATACCAAGAATATTTGCATAGAAAAATCATAGTTAAGAAGGGAAAGAGGTTGATATGGAGTCTCTGGTTTTTAAACTCTGGTTTTAAAAGGTACTTTTCATAAACGTTTCAATGGATTGTTTTGAATCCATTATTTAAAAGCTTATTTATTCAAATCATCTTATGAGTGTATTTGAAATTAGTTTTTCCCTCTTAATTACTATTCCACATACTTACTATATTTGTTCCTTTTTTTCTACCTCCCTTCCAGAATCATGAATATGAGAAGTTATCTAGTGATAGAAAGTTTCTACACACAGTTTACCAAGCTCTCCTAGAAAATTTATAATAATTTATAATTTATGTAAATTTATAATAATTTGTAATTTATAATAAGTCGAACTAAAGTTAAATCCTTAAATTCCCAGAGATGTGAACTCTTCTTAATGTACTGAAATACTGCAAGTACTCCACATAAGTTTATTACCTCATTTAAGTGGAAATCCCTACTCTACATTTTTAACCACTTTGAAAATCAAAATGATATGTTATTATTTTTTAGTTTTCACATTTTCCACGAATTACCAAAGATTACCTATAGAGACTTGGCTTATTCTCTGCAATTTTGTTCAAGTCCCTACAATTTAACTCAGCAGGCCCAGACACTAAAGCACATTAAAAAATTAATATCTACACCTATAATCCCAGCATTTTGGGAGGCAGAGGCGGGTAGATCATTTGAGGTCAGGAGTTCGAGACCAGCCTGGTCAACATGGTGAGACCCCGTCTCTACCAAAAATACAAAACTTAGCTGTGTGTGGGGTTGCATGCCTGTAATCCCAGCTACTCGGGAGGCTGAATCAGGAGAATTGCTTGAGCCTGGGAGGCGGAGATTGCAGTGAGCCGATATCGTGCCACCGCGCTCCAGCTTGGGCAACAGAGTAAGACTTTCTCAAAACAAAAACAATAATAATATCCTTGCTATTTTCTCACTGATTTGAGGCTTCAGTTTTAACTAAACATATCATCTGTTTGAAAGCTACTCTTTTGACAGAGAAAATAAAAATAATACATCGGATTGTTGAATCTCAGCTCTTAAACTTACACAAATCAATGATGTATCTCCTCTATTTTGCTTGAGTCTTTCTTAGACTTTAAACAGTTGTTGAATGAATGATAAATTTTTACTGTTCTTAGCATTTCTCAAAAGCCTCTATTTTGTACTGTTTCTTCAGTAGTTTAAATCATTATTAGTCTCTAGTAACCATCACTTTTCTCTTTTGTATTTCTTTTTTTTGGGGGGTGTGGGGGTGCAGGGAGTAGCGGGGAACGGAATCTCATTCTTTTGCCCAAGCTGGAGTGCAGTGGCACGATCACAGTCTCAGCTCATTGCAAGCTCTGCCCCCTGGTTCAAGCGATTCTCCTGCTTCAGCCTCCTGAGTAGCTGGGATTACAGGTGCCCGTAACCACACCCAGCTAATTTTTGTATTTTTAGTAGAGACAGAGTTTCACAATGTTGGCCAGGCTGGTCTCGAACTCCTGACCTTAGGTAATCTGCCAGCCTTGGCCTCCCTAAGTGCTGGGATTCAAGTCGTGAGCCACTGTGCGTGGCCTCTTTTGTGTTTCTGATTTGCAACTATACATGTACCCAGGAGCTCTTTAGCCCAGATTTGTAAATTGCCTGAAGCCTGTGAACATTTTTCTTCTCCATGGGTACAATTTTTAATTATATACTTAGAATTTCACTTGTGATACACCCCAATGTTGGTTAGTGGCTGGGATTCTTAATATTCCTTCTTAATATTCCCTACTTTGCAGAATTTTTATTCATGTGATCATCCTTATGCTTTTCTCTCGATTTTTTGAAATCCTGGTCATTAAATCTAGAATTGATGTTTGACAGGGTCAGATGCCAGGCATTTGGATATACTAAATTGTTAAAATGTATTTCAAGTTGAGTCAACAACCCAGGGAATTGTTGAACTTGTTTGGTGTGAAAATTTGAGTCAGGTACATTCTGTGGAATATTTTAATCTGAGTTTCCGTTAAATTGACTGGAAAAATGCCAAACCATGTGTTATTCATAATTTGTTTTTCCACCCTGCCTCCTCCACTGTTACCCACATTCATCTGACCGTAAAAGGCCTTTTAACTAGGACGAACCCATCCATGTTTTGGTTCCTCAAATGTTTCAAGTTATTTTTCCAACTGTTGGGGTTTGGCAAACTCTTGTCAGCTTTTTGCCAAGGTGGTTACTTTTTTTTTCTTTTAAATTTTCAGACCTGAGTGTATTTTCTGGAAATGTAATCCATATGTTTCTTATTTATATATAACTCATAAAAATCATTTTTAATAATTATTTTATGTTCACAATATCTGTATGCTATTCCATATCAGTCTCTTAGTCCATCCAGTAATGTTTCTCCTTTTGTGTTTTAACTTAGGTAAAAAAGTTTGAACCAAATCTGAAACTTGATAGGCCAGTACATTGAACGGTTGGCAAAATTTATTTTTCATTTCTCTCGTTACCTTTAATAGAAACAAATAGTGTCCCTTTTGCCGAATTCAACAAAAAGGTCAGCTCAGATAACTGACAAGGAAATAGTATGTTAGAAATCAATGGGGAATGAGTTCTTTATATTGTATCTGTGATTGCTAGACTCTTTTATTTTGGAAATCTTTTCCTTTTCCACTCCCAGAGAAACTTTTTTTCCAGAGACAATCACAAGGCTAATTCTCAAGTAGAATACATTGGGATTATTTTCATTTTTTAGCATAAACCAAAAATTTTCATTTGAACTTAAATCCTGATGTCTAAAGTCACTGGCACTTGTGCTAACTTTTGACTTGTTTTCCTCTTGATTTATCTTACCTCCATCAGCTTACCTACTCTCTAAAGTGTGTTCTCCCTGAGTCTGCCCCAGCACATCACCACACTGGTACTACCATTGCCCTCACTGTTACCCCACGGATCTCTTTCCTTGCTTCTACCTCTCTCTGCCTCTAATCCAGCCTTCACACTGCTACCTGTGAGGCTGAAGGATTGTATTAGGTGCTTTATCTGACTCCCTGAGTTAATTATTTTTAATCCAAAAGATAGATAAATCGATTTAAATTTCTGCAAGCATCAGAAAATCATTGGTATCCAATGATCACTACTCAATTTCAGTTTGCATATATGTTCAGAGTTTTAAGGAACAAAATCAAATCCATTTAATTGTAAAAAAATACAAATATAACCCTAGAAGCTGAGCTTAGGGGTAAATGTTAGCTACTTTTAAAATTTCATAGAGAAGCATGGTATTGTCTATCAGTCAGTGAGCCAGCAGGAAACACGTAACACAGTTAAATGATGATCATTCCAGAAGGCTTTAATGAAGGAACTATTTGCAAATGTGTGGGCATAGTGTGGGGGAATCAAGGGCTGGTGCAGGGTAATGTGAGATAATGACAGTGGCAAAAGTTGGGCACAGCAAGAAAAGAGGCTACATCAGTTTTCAGGACCCTGAAAAGAGTCTGTAGAAAGGGACACATGGAAAGGAGCAATGACTTTTGGTTGAGGAATGCAGCCAGCCTGAGGCAACCCCATAAGAACATGGCTTTGGAGGCAAATAAATTCACTTGCCTCCTCTTTTTTGACCAAATCCAACAGAAGCCAGAAGACAATGATGTCCACTAATATGCAGATGTTCCTCCACTTACAATGGGGTTACATCCTGACAAACCCACAGTAACTTGAAAATATCATAAGTTGAAAATATATTCAGTACACCTAACCTACTGAACATCATAGGTTAGTCTACCTTAAACATGCTCAGAACACTTACATTAGCTTACAGTTGGGCATATTCATCTCTATTTTATAATATAGTGTTATCTCATGATTGCTACCCTTAAGAGTACGTGGCTGACTGGCAGCTGCAGCTCCCGGCCACTGCCCAGCTGCAGAGTATCTTCCCCAACTTCTCCAGCCCAGGAAAAGATCACAATTCAAAATTCCAACCACATTTCTACTGAGTGCGTATCCTTTTGTGCTATTGTAAAATCAAAATATTGTAAGTCAAACCATCATTAGGGCCCCTTCTGTTGTCCACACAAGTCAGCTTTCCAAGGGAGAAGGCAGGATGGAAAAGGATGGGAAATGGATTTGGAGGGTCTAACAGAAACTTGTCTGGGACACGTTGAAAGAGCCACCAAAGACTTGTACAGTGAAGCTGCAAAGTTTACTATGCTCACTTGACTAGATAGTTCTAGGTACTTTCAACAGCTTTACAATCATCTGCTTTCTATCGTTGTCTCTGGTGTTGCTGGTTGACATCTTCTATTGTATGTGGACAATGATCTTCTATAATATCGGGATAATTGCAGGCCTCTAATTAAAAATGAGGAACATAATATTCTGTGACTATAAGTCTGGGAAGGATTATCCTGCTCGAGCACATAGCCTTCAAAGAATGTAACATACAGTCACCCCTTGTGTCCAAGGCAGACTGGTTCCAGGACCTCAATGGATGCCAAAATCTGTGGATGCTCAAGTCCCTTAGGCAGCCCTTTGGAACCTGTGGATGCAAAAAGCTGGTTCTCTGTATTGGGGTTGGGGAATTGTTCCACATCCCCAAATATTGGACTGTGTAGTTGGTTGAATCCCAGGATGTGGAACCCATGGATACAGAGAGCTGACTGTATTCAATTTTTGCGCCAGATTGTATCAAGTTTCCTTGGACTATGACTCTCAGATCCAATTTCTGGGGCCATCACACATGCCCTGATCTTGCCTAACCCTTAAGAGAGCCTCTTCTTATGGAGGGAGCATGGGTGAAGGAGTTAACAACAGCCACGTGAAAATTTTGATTTTGGTTCTTAGAAAAGCCATTTAACCTTGCTTAAGATTTATTAATGGGTTCCAGCCACAGGCATTCTGACTTGATAGGTACAGGATGGTTTCTGGTTGTTTACGTCTTTTTGTAAAGTTCCACAAGTGATTTTCATCTTCTGGTAGGACAGTTAATACACGGGGTTCAATGAAGTGGAAGTGATTGCTTTGAGGGTTACATAACACTCCCTACCTCTTAGCCACTGTAGCTTTTTGTTGAAATATTGAGTGGCCTTACTCACATTTATGAGTTTTTGTGAGATCTATGTATTGCTAAAGAGATAAGAGAGGCTGCTGGCATCAGACAGATTTAAAGGTCTGAATATACTCTTTCCTTTACATCATTTCCAGATTGTGTTCTGTAAAACTCTAGGTCTCAACAAAAATGCTTCTGATTAGTTATAAATGTTTTATTTAAATTTCATTTTATTTATTTTGACAAATAAAATTTACATATATTTACATTGTATATTGTGTGTATATATGTATACGTATGTGTGTATATGTGTGTATGTATATTTACATATATGTATGTATATATGTATACATAAATATATATAGGCTATACAAAAATACAAATATACATATTACAATAGACAGTGCCATTATGCTTAAATTCAGCTAACTACCAATATTGACCCATTGTAATAACCAGCACATTAACTTGAACTTTACAGTGTATCTTTTTTGGGGGAGTGGGTGGAAGTGGAGTAGGAGAAGGTCAATATTAGAATAAATATTTTTCTGTAATATTTAAATGTCTAATAAATATATAAGTGAATAAAAGTTTTAGTTTTGCATTATTTTTAAATTATTCAGTCTAATGCATATCTGCAAAAGTAAAATAATACTAGAAAATGTACTCTTTCCACACCTGTGATTAGGGTAAAGATTAAGGTCATCTAATCAATGAAAGATGTTAATTTCACTTGTGAAGTAATAACTAATGTCATTACATCTCATTGGGACAATTTGTTAGCCATATCAAGCACTTGCTGTAGGTAAAGCATGACAGTCTTGTTTTTAAGTAATTCAGCTTTGAAACAAAATTGCTCTCTGCAACATTTTTAAAGAATTTGAATTAGCTTAGAGTGCTTATTTATGTATGTCTGCTTTTCTTAGAGAAATAACATATTTGCCAAGGTTGATATGAAAACAGACAAGCATCATGTGTACTTAAAATTTTTTAAAATTAAATTTTAAAATTAAAAAATAC